>NW_004443982.1:278533-300258 GCF_000243295.1 Trichechus manatus latirostris | reverse complement strand
ACTGTTACATGAGAAACTATCTGTTCTGTAAGCCTTCACCTGAAGTACAATAAATTATTAAAAAAAAAAAAAAGAAATAAACCCACACATCTATAGTCAACTGATTTTTGATAGGCATGCTAAGTCCATTAAATGGGGAAAGAAGAGTCTCTTCAATAAACGTTGGGAAAATTGGATTTCCACATGCAGGAAAATGAAACAGGATCCATGCCTCACACAATACACAAAACCATATTCAAAATGGATTAAGGACTTAAATTTGAAAACTAAAACCATAAAATTCTTAGAAGGAAATATAGGGGAAAGGGTGTTGTGCCTAGCTTTTAACAATGGATTATCTAATATAATAGCAAAAGCACAAACAGCAAAAGACAAACAAAATAAATGCAACTTCATAAAAATTAAAACAATTTGTTCATCAAAAGACTTTATGAAAAAAGTGAAAGACACGCTACTGATTGGGAGAATAGCTTCAGAAATCATATATCAGGTAAGAATTTAATAACCAAGATATACTAGGATAAGTCAACAAGTATTGCTACTAGGGTTCCAGTTCATACATGCACCAGTTTATTCCAAACAAAACGTGTTTAAATGTCTCTTCAATCCGTGGATGGCTGCAGACAAGTTCTCTCAGTAATACACTTGTCTTAGTCTCATTAGGGTGCCTTCAAAAAAAAAGGATACTTTTTGTGCCATGGAAAAATGTGATTTTGAGGTCAGTGTTAATATTAAATTTTTAACAAAGCTCAAATGGACATCGTCCGAAATCATTGAAGCTTTGCAACAATTTTATGGGAATACTCCTCCACATAAAACAACACTTTTTAGGTAGATTAAGAGTTTTAAGGAAGGTCGGGAAGATCTTAAAGATGAGCAAAGAGAGGAAGGACTGCTCAGGAGGTTATGGCCACTGTTTTTTGGAATTTCAAAGGGGTAATCTTGATACATTTTCTCGAAGGACACAGGACGATCTTGGGGACTTATTAGGATGAAGTTTAAAGAAAATTGAAAACTGCATTGGTGAGAAAAAGGCCAGGAAATTTTCATCGAGTTTTTTTTTTTTTTTTCCCATCACAATGCACCTGTTCATTCTTTGAGGGTAGCAAGGGCTGTCCTATGAGAAGTTCATTGGGAAACCTTACCCCATCCACCCTACAGCCCTGATCTTGCCCTTTCAGAATTCTTTTTCTTCCCAAAACTCAAAGAACATTTAAAAGGAGCATGATTTGTGTCCTTCAAGGATGCCAAAACTGCCATTTTGACGAGGTGTAAATCGAAGAGCACAGAATCCTTTGCGAAAGGGTTAGAAAGATGGAAACACCACCTTCAGACGTGTATAAACCTAGATGGAGGATATGTAGAGAAACAATAGCTTCACATTTTGATATTTTTGTTTAATAAAGGTTTCTATGATTTTGTAGCAATACTTTTTGACTTCCCCTCGTATATACAAAACTTTGACAATATAAACACAAATAACCCAATAAAAAATGGACAAAAGACTTAAATAGACATTTCACTAAAGAGGATAGACAAATAGTCACCAACATATGAAAAGATACACAACATCATTAGCCATCAGAGAAATGCAAATCCAAACGATGAAATACCATTTCACTCTCACTAGCATGGCTAAGATTAAAATAAAGGAAAAACAGCAAATGTTGGCAAGAATGTGGGGAAATGTCACTCTTGTTCATTGATGGTGGGAGAGCACAATGGTACAGCTGTTGTGGAAAACAGTGTGGCGGTTCCTTAAAAAACTAAAAATAGAACTACCTATGAAATAGTAATTCCACTGCTAGGAATACAACCAAGGGACTGGAAAGCAGTCACACAAAGAGACATATGTACACCAATGTTCATTGCAGCACTATTCACAATAGCGAAAAGGTGGAGACAACCTAAATGCCCATTAATAGATGAATGGATAAACAAAATGTAGTGCACACATACAATGGAATAGTACTCAGCCAGAAAGAGAAATGAAGTCTTAATAAATGCTACAACATGGATGGAGCTTGAAGACATTGTGCTGAGTGAAATAAATCAGTAACCAAAAGACAAATATTATATAACCTCACTTATATAAAAAGACAAGAATAGGCAAATGTAGAGATCAAAGTTTATTAGCAGTTATCAGGAGAAGGAGGGAAGGGGAAGGAAGGTTATTGCTTATGGAGCACTCAGTTTTTGTTTACACTGATGGAAAATTCGTACTGATTAACAGTAAGGATTGCACTGTGATTAATGTAATTGATGTCAATAAGTTGTACACCTGTAAAAAGTTGAAGTGACAAATGTGTGACATACGTATTTACAACAATGATAAGCAGCTGAGGCTGCTTATGTACAACCAAACACCTCACAGGATTTGGTTTCTTGGTTTGGTGGTTTAGGGTCATGGTTTTATGGGACATGCCAGTTAATTGTAGTACTTCCATTCTACCTCCTAGTTCATTGCATAGTGCCTGGGGTCTTAAAAGCTTGCAAGAGGCCATCTAAGGTACAAAAATTGGTGTCCATTGGCCTGGACAACAGAGCAAGAAGAGTCACGAATAGGAAGAGGAAACGGAAAGTGTGGTTAATTGCCTCTATGAACACGTTCCTCCTTTGCCATGAAACCAGAAGAATTGGATGGTGCCTGGCTAACATTACTGAACATTTTGATCAAAGATTCTATGGAAGAATCCTGATCAATAGGGGGAAAATGTGGAACAGAGTTGCAAAGTATCATGGAATCCAGACTTTCTGGAACCATTGAGGCTGGATGAATCTCCAAAACAATTGTCCTGAGATAATTTTTAAATCTTAAACCAAAAATATCCACTGAAGTCTTCCTTAAACAATTGTCTAGCTTAATTAATAAAGAATGTCTGCCTTGAGCAATGTGTACTCTTTTAAGAACTGTCCGTGTGTTATCAAAGTGATAACAGGAACTCAAAAGTTTAGATAGGAAGCTTAAGGAACAGTGAGTTTATATTAATGTGGGAGGAACAATTCAGAAAAGGAGGGTAAGAATGGTTGTACAACTTGAAGAATTTAATCAATGTCACTGAATTTCAATGCAGAAATTATTGAATTGGAGTATTTTGTGCTGTCTATATTTTCAATAATAGCAAAAAATATATTTAAAAAAATAAATATATCTATACTGGCAAGTATCTGTTCCATAACAAAAAGAGTACCAATCTTTAAAAGTTCCCTTAAATATTTCAAATAAAAAATGAAGAATCACAATTCTTACATCTGTGTAAATAAAGGAGATAAAATCAAGTTGGTTTCAGTCCAAAAATCACTAAAAGAGGATTTAAGAGTTTTCAAGCATCATAATGCTTTATGTTTGGACCTCAGTGGATATTATCAATGTAAAGGTTTCCAAAAGGATTCATATTTTTTGTGATTATTCTATCATTTGCTTAGAAATGTATTTTGCAGTCTTCCATTATGATTTTGGTTTTATTTCTTCTTGGACACCTGTTAAATTGTGATTTATATATTTTCCTTTTTACATTATAAAGTGCCTTGAAGTCAACTATGTCTGATACATCAGCTTCTTTTGTTTATTATTTGAATGCCATAACTTACTCCATCCTTTTATTTCCACCCATCTTGATATATTTTTGGGATATTTCTGTTGTGAATTGCATGAAGTTGTTTTATAATGGAGAAATGCATAAATTTCCTCTGATTACAGCATCCCAAAATATTCTGTAATTGGAGTTTTTATTTCCTCTTTGGAGGAAAACTTAATTTATGCCCTCTCTGGTGTTCTTTCTTCACTTATGTAAATCCGAGTTTTTCTATATCATTTTCCTACTGCTCGAATAAAATATTTTTAATATTTCTTACAGGCTAAGTCTGCTGGTTATCAAATACCCTCAGTTTTTGTTTGTCTGAGAAAGCATTACTCCACCACTTGAAGGAAAATTTGGCTAAACATAGAATTCTACGTTGGTGTTTTTTTTCTTTTCTTTTAACACTTTAAATATTTTACTCTTCTCTCTACTTGCTTGCATGGTGTTATGGATTGAATTGTTTTCCCAAAAATTATGTGTTGTAAATCCTAACCCTTATACCTGTGGCTATAATCCCATTTGGGAATGGGTTTTCTTTGTTATGTGGTTGAGGCCCTATTACTGTAGGGTGTGTGTCTTGAGTCAACCTCTTTTAGATATAAAAGGAGTAGATTAAGCTAGCAGAGATGGGGTAAGATAGATGCTATGCCACATAATGATCACCAGGGAGTCAAGGAACAAGGACCTTCCCCCAGAGCTAACGGAGAGGAAGTCTTCTAAATTGTGAGAAAATAAGTTTCTGTTTGTTAAAGCCATCCACTTGTGGTATTTCTGTTGTAGCAGCACTAGATAGCTAAGACATATGGTTTCTGACGAGATGTCATCTATAATTCTCATCCTTGTTTTTCTATAAGTGTTATTTTCTTCTTATGGCTTTTTTCAAGATTTTCTGGGTTTTGTTTTTTTTTCCCCCGGTTGGTGTTCTATGAGATTCCTGGATCTTTGGTATGGTGTCTGTCATTAACTTGGAAAATTCTCAACCATTATTACTTTCAATATTTCTTCTGCTCCATTCTCTTTCTTGTATTGGCATTCAGTACAAGAATACCAGTACAAGAAAGAGAATACTGTTATTACATACAAGTCTTTTGAAATTGTCCCACAGTCTTGAATTTTCTATTCTGGATTTTTAATTTTTTCCCTTTACATTTCTGTTTGAGAACTTTCTGTTGACCTATCTTCAAGCTCACTGATTCTTTCTTTAACCATGTCCAGTCTACTAATGAGCCCATTAAAGGCATTCTTCATTTGTGTTACAGTGCTTTTCAATTCTAACATTTATTTTTGATTCTTAGAGTTTCTCTCTGCTTATACTACCCGTCTGTCTTTGCATTTGTCTGCTTTTTTCATTAAAGCCTTTAACATATTAATTATAACTGAAAACTGAACCAGTTGCTGTTGACTTGATTCCAACACACCTATATGTGCAGAGTAAAACAGCATGCCATAGGATTTTCAATACTGTAATGTTTCAGAAGCAGAGTTTCAGGCCTTTCTTCCAAGGTGGCTCTGGGTGGGTTTGAATCGCCAACCTTTGAGTTAGTAATTCAGGGTTTAACCGATTGCACCACCAAGGGATTCCATATTAATTATAGTTTTACTACATTCTCTGTATGATAATTCCAAAAGCTGTGTCATATCTGACTCTAGTTCTGATGCTTGCTTTGTCCCTTCTGACTGTTTTTTCTTGTCTTTTGGTGTGCCTTGTATTTTCTTGTTAAAAGTCAAGTAATAGGAACTGAGGTAAATATTCCCCTGGTTTGAGGACCTATGTTAATTTGGCTAGGATCTGGACTTTGTTTAAAGTTTGCTGTAGCTATATGTGCCAGAAGCTTCAAATTACTCTAGGGTCCTTATTTCTGTCTTCCGTCTTCACTTTGGGCTTCCTAGAGTACTCTTCCTTAGATAGAGTCTGTGTTTTGCAGCTCTTTCAGACGTAGTCCACTATTAATATACTGGAACCCTGTTGATGTGGTGGCATACTGTGGAGGAAAGGGAGTGTTCTATAATTAAATCTCAGTCTTTTAGTGAGTCTGTTTCTCTGGCCTGTGACCTCAGAAGTGTTTCTTCTTGTATAGCTCCCCCCTCCTTAGGAGAAACAGGAAAGCCAGAGTGGGATGGAATGAGAGGAAGGCCCTTCCCTTATGGCTCTGACACAAGGCCCTGGTAAAGGCTTTCCCTCTGGAAAGTAGGCCTTTGTTATTGACAAAGCTCTGGGTATATTTCACAAGAATTACTCATTCCCTTCACCTGCCAGAGCCACAAGGGGATCTTTTTCTGATGTTCGCCGTGATAATCTGGTGGATTCCTGGACATAAAGTACATGAAAGTATAGGGGGGTCCCTAAGACTACCACCTCCAAGAGTTTCTCATTCTCATGCTGGTCCATATACACCCTCCACCAATTTGTCAAAACCATCATTTAACTGTTACTACCAACTTACAGCTCTAGTGACTTCTGCTCCAGTTTAGCAGACCTCAGCTGTGACTCTCTGGATTCACCTGTCCCTCAAGATTTCAGAGTGGCAGTTGACCCTATGACCTCAGTTCTCTAATGGATCCAAGAAAAGCAATTGATTTTTAGTTTGTCAAACGTTTTCTTCTTGTTGGAAAGGAATGCATAGAAGCAAGGAGTCAGTAGAAGTTGTGGGTTCCTGAAAAAAGGAGAACCCTGGGCCCTGTTTTCCAGGACTGTGAAGACACTCCAGATAGGATTGTAAGATCCTCAAGCAATGTGGCCTTGTGCTTCATTTCTTGGGTAACACCAGGAAAAGACAAGACCACAAAATATAAATAGTTGTATGGTCTCTATAGGCATTCTGAGCCTTAGCCTCCTCACAGAATTTCCCTCAGCTCAAGGTATCATAGCAGTATAAGAAGACTATGTGAACCACAGATAACCTCACAGAGATCTACAGTCTCTAGTACATTATAGGAACAATAGGATGTTTTGCATGTATGTGAAAGTGGTATTCAGCACCCTCAGAGAGGATCAGGCTCAAGAGAGTTTTGCAGTAAAGAATGAGGCTCAATTCAACAAGATATCTGCTTGGAGAGATATTGATGAACCAGATACGACATGAATACCACCATGGAAATATGATACTCAACAATAGATATCACCCATCCTGGTGTTTTGACACTATTTAAGGTCCCCAGAACATATACACAACCCCAAAGAATGAGGGGACCTC
This sequence comes from Trichechus manatus latirostris, assembly GCF_000243295.1. Taxonomy (NCBI): domain Eukaryota; kingdom Metazoa; phylum Chordata; class Mammalia; order Sirenia; family Trichechidae; genus Trichechus; species Trichechus manatus. The sequence goes on along the minus strand of NW_004443982.1, from coordinate 293,483 downwards.
CAAACTGCTGGAGATTCATTTCAACCACTCAATATAATGGGTTATATTGTGTTACAGAAAAAAAGAAAAGCTACATTTCCTGCACATTTGAGGTGGTACGATAATATCTATACCTTCTGAACAACAGGCAGTAGAAAATATATGATAAATGCTGAGTATCCCAAACAAATTTATTTACTCAAAACATGGACAAATGAGTCTTACTAGTTGAAATCACAGTGGTCTTACCCCAAACCCAGTTACAACATGTGAGAAGTGACCTCTGGAATTTTGGTAGGTACCAAATACAATTCAAACTGAGTATTTTAGGACAGAAAACGAGAAGTTCTACTCATTTAGCATTCTTCTCTTTGCAGAATGAAATCTGTCATTGATGAGGTGTGATTTCACTTCATATTTTCTTCCTCTTCCTGCTCCTGTCCTTCTTACTTAAAACATGTCTCTTTTCTCTCTATTTATCTCTATTCCCTCCTCTTTCTCTCCCTTCTCCTATTTTATTTCCCTTTCTCTTTCTTCTATATCTCCTCCTTAACCAGTCTATGTCTTCCCTCCTCCGTCTCACAGTCCTTCCTCTTACACCTCTTCTCACCTCTACATTCTACTGTTTTCTCTTTCTTCCTGCTTTTTCTGTTTCAACTTATAACCCATTCTGTCCCCCATTCCCTTATTTCCCCTTATCTTCCTGAATTTCATTCCTTTCAACTGTTCTTTTAATTCATCTTTTCTGTCATATCTAGTTCTTCTTTCCTTCCTTGTTTCCTCTTCATCCCCTCTCTATTCTATCTGACTATTCTTTCTTCATGTCTCCCTCTCTCTATCTAAAAATAGGATGGAGAAAAGTAAGAGAAAGCAAATAGAATGGAATCAAGCTTTACTTCAAATGGTAAAATCAACAGGAATAAGTGGTGAATTTGATTGGAGAATAAGACAGAGGAAGGTATTATGAATAACTCCAAGTAAAATAGAAAGAGAAAGAAACTATTAAATATAATTTTTAAAACTACTTCTAAAAAAAGCAACAATCATTATAAATGGTAAAATTATTTCAGGAAAAAGAGAAGAATGTTACTTATTGAGACTATAACTCAACATTGTCCTTAGGTTGCAACAAATCATATATATGCTATACACATACAAACATGTGACATATATATTATAAAAGAAGTGGTTAAATTATTTCTTTTTCTGATGATATGATTGCACGATGAGAAATCCCACTTTAAATAAAAAAGCACTACAGTTGGTAAACTTTCACTTCCAGAAGGAAGGTATAGATATACTTTTTTTCTATTTATCTTAATAAAACTGCTGAAAACACTGGACATTATGTATAAAACAAACATGAGAAGACTCTGAAAGTTGAAGAGAAGGTCGAAGATTGTCTAGGGATCTAGGGATCCAAGAAATGACATGGCAGTGAGTTTCCTGGGTTTTCTTTTTGCTTCATATATCCCAGACCAGATGCTACAGAAAGTGACAAACTAAAAACACCAACACGCACAGAAACCAATAAACAAAAAATTACCTACAAAACACTACTCTCTAGCCAAAGCAGAAAGATAACCTAGCAAGATAGAAAATTTTTAACAATAACCATTCTACTTCAGCCAAAGGACAGAGGAAAGACTGTGACCTCAACTCACTTGTGGTTAGATGTCGTCAAGTCGGTTCTGACTCATACTGACACTTTGTACAACAGAAGAAAACACTGCCAAGTTCTGCACCATCCTCACAATCGCTGTGTTTCAGTCCATTTTTGCAGCCACTGTATCAATCCATCTTTTCGAGGATTTTCCTCTTTTTCACTACCGTCTTACCTTTACCAAACATGATGTCCTTCTTCAGCGACCGGTCCTTCCTGAAAACATGTCCAAAGTACATGAGATGAAATCTTGTCATTCTTGCTTCTAAGGAGCATTCTGGTTGTACTTCTTCCAAGAGAGATTTGTTCTTCCTTCTCCAGTCCATAATATATTTAATATTCTCCAACACCATAATTCAAAAACATCAATTCTTCTTTGGTCTTTCTTATTCATTGTCTAGCTTTCACATGCATATGAGGTGATGGAAAATACCATGGCTTGGGTCAGGAGCACCTTAGTCCTCAAAGTGACATCTTTGTTTTTTAAAACTTTAAAGAGGTCTTTTGCAGCAGATCTACCCAGTGCAATGCATCATTTGATTTCTTGACCACTGCTTCCATGGGTGTTGATTTTAGATACTAGTAAAATGAAATCCTTGACAATTTCAATCTTTTCTCCGTTTATCATGTTGTTGCTTATTGGTCCAGTTGTGAAGATTTTTTTCTTTTATGTTGAGATATAATCCACACTGAAGGTTGTAGTCTTTGATCTTTATCAGTAAGTGCTTCAAGTCCTCTTCACTTTCAGCAAGCAAGTTTGTGTCATCTGCATAACATAAGTTGTTAATGAGTCTTCCTCCAGGCCTGATGCTGTATTCTTCATACAGTCCAGTTTCTCTGATTATTTGCTCAGCATATGGATTGAATAAGTATGGTGAAATATACAACCCTGATGCTCACCATTTGTGATTCTACACTATGCAGCATCCCCTTGTTCTGTCCAAATGACTGCTTCTTGGTCTGTGCACAGGTTCTGCCTGAGCATAATTATGTGTTCTGGAATTCCCATTTTTAGCAAGGTCATTCATAATTTGCTATGATCACACAGTAGAATGCCTTTGCATAGTCAATAAACACAGGTAAACGTCTTTCTGGTATTCTCTGCTATCAGCCAAAATCCATCTGATATCAGCAATGATATCCCCCTTCCATGTCCTCTTCTGAATTCAGCTTGAATTTCTGTCAGTTCCCTGTCGATGTATTGCAGCAACCGTTTTTTAATTATCTTCAGCAAAATTTTACTTTCTTGTGATATTAATGATATTGTTTGATGATTTCTGCATTCTGTTGAATCATCTTTCTTTGGAATGGGCACAGATATGTTTCTCCTCCAGTCAGGGGGCCAAGTAGCTGTCTTCCAAATTTCTTGGCATAGACTCTTCCAGTGTTGCATCCATTTGTTGAAACATCTGACTTGGTAGCCTGTCAGTTCCTGAAGCCTTGTTTTTCCAATGCCTTCAGTGCACCTTGGACTTCTTCCTTCCGTACTATCGGGCCTTGAACGTATGCTAATACCTGAAATGGTTGAATGATGACCAATTCTTTTTGGTATAGTAACTGTGTATTCCTTCCATCTTTTTTTGATACTTTCTTCATCATTCAATATTTTGCTCATAGAACCCTTCCATATTGCAACTTGAGGCTTCATTTTTTACTTCAGTTTTTTCAGCTTTATCAAAGGCCAAGTAGAGACCCTAGACTTCCACCCTTGCTGGGCTGTGACAAGTTCTCCAACCCCCAACACTCTGGTGTTAAAAAAGACTAGTCCAGCACAACTTGTACAAGGAAAGGTCATGGAGGCTCCATAGATACAGCTAAACTTCCTGAGGGACTGAATTGCCGGGCGGAGGGCTGTGGGAACCATGGTCTCAGGGAACATCTAGCTCAATTGGCATAACACAGTTTATAAAGACAATGTTTTACATTCTACCTTGGTGAGTAGCGTCTGGGGTCTTAAAAGCCTGTGAGCAGCCATCTAAGATACTCCACTGGTCTCATCCCTTCGGGAGCAGGGGAGAATGAAGAGAACAGGTTACAAGGAATAGATTAGTCCAAAGGACTAATGGACCACAGCTACCAAGGCCTCCACCAGACTGAGTCCAGTACAGCTAGATGGTGCCCGGCTACCACCACTGACTGCTCTGACCGGGATCGCAACAGAGGGTTCTGAGCTGGAGAAGGATATAGAACAAAATTCTAACACAAAAAAGACCAGATTTTCTGGCCTGAAAGAGACTGGAGAAATCCCAAGAGTATGGCCCCAAGACACCCTTTTAGCTCAGTGGTGAAGTCACTTCCGAGGTTCGCTATTCAGCCGGGGACTGGACAGCCTCATAAAACAAAACGGCACTAATGAGGCACAGCAGTCCAGGGACAAGGACTAGAAGGCAAAAGGGGACAGGAAAGCTGGTGATAGGAAACCCAAGGTTGCGTAAGGACAGTGTAGTGTGGTTGTTAACCATTGCCTTAGGGCAACATGTGTACTAACTGTTTATGAGAAACTATTTTTTTCTGTAAACCTTCATCTAAAGTGAGACTAGCAGCACAACTGGAAGAAGATAATCGATGTCACTGAACTGTGCATGTAGAAATTTTTGAAATAGTGTATCTTTGGCTATGTATATTTTCACCAAAAAAATAAAAAGGTCTAGAAGGGAGAGGGCTGACATGTCATGGGGTTTTTAACCAATGTCATAAAACAATATGTGTACTGACTATTTAATGAGAAACTATTTGTTCTGTAAACCTTCACCTAAAGTACAATAAAAAAGAAAAAAAGTTAACATCACATACTTTCTGGATATTCTGCATTCAAAGTAAAAATAAGTCCAATTGCCCTCATTTTAGAGTGAATTACATTAGTTAGGAAAGTTTTTGTTTTTTATTTTAATGCTTATATTGTTACATTAAACATTGTTGTCAAGACATTGAGTCATTCTTTATGTAAGGAATTTGATCTTAAAAGTATATGATCTTTTCTTCTTGTGAGAACAAAAGATAATATTTCAAGTTCTGTACCACTTCTAGCTCCATCCTTTTATAATATCATACATAATCTTATGCATGCCTTTAAAAAAAATGGCTAGTGGGGAGTGGGGTATTCATCTTCACCAGAAGATGATGAAGCCCTGTTTCATGGTATCCATGGAAATATGTAGATATTCTGGACCTTCACCCCTAACTGATAATAATGAGGTGCTCCTCCTCCTCCTTTGACTTGGGTGATTTCAAGAGAAGGCCTAGTCGAGAGTCAGGATTTTTGTCACTGCCAGCAGTTACAGGGACAATCATCTGCATTGGTCTCAGTAGAGATCATGTGCAGAGATGTAATTAGGCACCCAAATCTCTCCCAGCCAGGGTACTATCAGCAGAATCCTAGTGTGAAGCTGGAACTATCACTCATCCCACAGTAACAATGAGCTTCTCTCTTCCAAGTGTCAATGATGGCTGAGTGAGGAATGAGGACTTCCACACACACATGGCAATAATGAGGCAGTGCCTCTCTTACACTTGTGAAAAGTATCAAAGGAAGCCTTCCAGATCAAAAACTTTAAATAAGATCCCGAGACTCAAAGTATGTAAAATATTCGGATTCTATTGAAAATCACATGTCATACCAAGAACTTGAATGAGAAAAAATTAACACAACAGCACTGAGATGACAAAATTCCTGGTGAGGGTTTTTAAGCAGCCTTCATGAAAACGTTTCAGTGAGCATGTTTAGAACAAATGAAAAAAATAGAAAGTCTCAAAAATAAATGGAAAATAAAAATAAGAATCAGATGAAAATTTAAGAAGTGAAAAATCAATAAATAAAATTTAAAAACAAAATTCAATAGATGGGCTCAACAGTAGAATAAAGATGACAGAGGAAAGAATCAATAAACTTGAAGACAGAATAATAGAAGTTACCCAATCTTAACAGAGAGAAAATAGTTTGAAGAAAAACAAAAAAGATAAAAGAACCACAGTTGGATTATTACAAAAGATTTAACATACGTGTCATTGTAGTCACAGAAGAAGAGAGAGAGAAAGGAGACTGAAAAGTCTTTCAAAGATATAATCGCTGAACAATTCCCAAATTTGGACAAAAAGCCCAAGCCCAAAGATTCTACAAGTTGAGAAAACACCAAACATGATAAAACCAAAGAAATTCACATCAAGACACATCATTTTAAAACTTCTGTAAGCGAAACATAATAAAACATCTTGAAAGCCAACTGAGAGATGAACGACATCTTACCTATAGAGAAACACCAAATCAATGACAGCAGATTTCTCATTAGAAGTCATGACATTTTTCAAATGCTGAAAGAAAATAACTGTCAACACAGAATTATACATCCAATAAAAATGTTCTTCAGTGATGAAAAGGAAATCAAGACATTTTCAGAAAAAAAGAAAACTATGAGAATTCGTCAGCAGCAGACATATCCTAAAAGAATAGCTAAAGGAATTTCTCTAAAAAGAAACGAAATGATAAAAGAAGGAATTTTGGACCACCAGTAATGAAGAAAGGACAATGGAAAGGGTAAAAATATAAGTAAATATGGTAGACTTTCTCCTCTTGAGATTTCTACATTATGATTGATGAAAAAATTATAACACTGTCTGATTTTGTTCTCAATTTATGTAGAGGAAATACTTAAGATAATTATATTATAAATGCAGAAATGTAAAGGAGCCCTGGTGGTTAAACACATGGCTGCTAACCACAAGGTTCACAGTTCAAACCCACCAGTGGCTCCACGGGAGAAGAGACCTGGTGATTTGCTCCCATAAAGATTACAGCCTAGAAAACCCTATGGGGCACTTCTACTCTGTAATATAAAGTCACTACGAGTTAGAATGATTCAATGGCACAAAATAGCAACAAAACCATGTAAACAGCTATAAGGTTTCTACACTTCACTACGGGTAAAATATTGACACCAGTAGACTACAATATGTTACCTATATATAATGTAATAAGTACAGCAATCACTAAAAGATTCTATGCAAAGATATGCTCAAAAACACTAGATAAATAAAAGTGGGATTCTAAAAAGCGTTTAAGTAACTCATAGGAAAGCAAGGAAGAGAACACAGAGAAATGAAAAACAGAAAAACGTAAAACAAACAATAAAAAGCAGATTTAACTCCTAAACAATTCAATAATTACATTAAATGTAAACGGTCTAAATACACCAATTAAAAGACAGAGATTGGCAGAGTGGATAAAGAAATATTATCCAATTATATGTTATCTATAAAAACTCCAAATATAATAGTAAAAGTAGGTTGAGGATGCAGAGCCAACATGGCACTATAGACAGAAGCACCATGCCATCCCTCCACAGCAAAGACCCAAAAAACTAAGTAAAACAGAGACAAACATCAATCCTGGAAGCCTAAGCATCAAATGAAGAGATAAAGAACTCAACAAAGCACCAAATGGAATAAGAAACTGACAGAGAACAGACAGCGAGGAGAGATACGAAAGGAGATCCCCTATCAGCAAATGCAGCACGGATTCGCCATCTTGGACTCCTGTCGTAGATTGGTAGACAGGGAGTATGGGAAAGCAGCTTCACGGAGCTCCCAGCAGGAGACAGGGTATCCGGTAACTGGCGATACACGCTTTCCCACCTCTGACTCTTCTTCCTCCTGCTTAGCCTCTGTTGCTTCCCAGCAGGCCAAGAGACCTTGGCCCAGGAGCCACCAGCTCCGTACTGCTTGGATTAATTCTGTGCACAATGGCCGGCTCCTTCAGTGCCATTTCTTTGCTGCTGGTGTTGCTTTTTTTGGTTTCTTCCCTGCCTCTCACCTCCTCCCCGCCTTTCTCTCAAGCATTTGGCTCTGTGTGTCATCTTTGCTTCTTCTTGACAGTCTGTGAAGCACAGCTCAGCTGGGAAACTGCTTTCCAGGTCCACACCACCACACTGGTGTAATCCCTGGGGGCTTTTATTTTCTTTTTTTTTCTCTTTCTTTTTCCTTTTTGTTTTTCTTCATTTCTCAGTTTCTCATCTCTCTCTACTTTCATTCTTTTCCTGTCTACTGAATACCTGGCACTGTGTGCCTTCTCTGCCCTTCTAGACAGGCTGTACCCCAAGGCTTGGGAACTACTTCCCCAGTCACTGGTGGGATCCCTGTGTGCAACTATTTTTTTCTCTTTTGTTCTTTTATTTTTTATTTATTTTTTTTCTCTTTCTTTTTTTGTTTTTCTTCATTTCTCAGTGTCTCCTCTCTCCACCCCATTAGCAGGGTCAATCAGCAGTTCCTTTTTTTTTTTTTTTTTTGGTTTGGCTCCTGTTTCTCTCACCACTCTCATTTCTTTCCCATTCCTAACTTAGCTCCAAACAACACAAACTCCCACCTCCACCTTCCTCCTGCCTATTTGCACCGTGTACTGAATGTCACACCCCCAAGCAGCACAGGCACAGCCTACAGGAACCTGCCCTGCACTGACCCCTGGCCTGTCTTGTTGGCCCCAGTACAGGTTACAAAAACCCATCCCAGTCCCTCCCTTTCCAGCTGGACCTGCCCTGCTGCATCATAGCTGAGCTACTGGCCTGGCCCATTGGACAAGGAGATGAAAAATAACTTGCCCACAGATAAGCAAATGACAAAGAACACACAGCCTGCCTTCTCAGATATAGCCAAATGAAACAAAAATTAGGACAAAACAAACAAATCTACAATCAATAAACAAATAAAATAACTACTGAATGTCCCGAGGACAGCAGACAATATTAAAACATTTTAAAAAAGGAAAGAATGGTTTCAGTAGGTGTTCAAAATAAAAAACCAGATGACCTTCCAGTAGAAGAAAAGGCACTGGAACTACCTGAAAGGGAATTCTAATGTCTAGTATTAAGAGCTGTCCAAGAGTTGAGGCAAAAAGCAGACAAAAAATTAGGAAAAAAAAAGACAAATTCATGGAAAAGGCAGACAAATTCGTATATAGACAAAAAACGGAAGAATTCAGGAAAATAATACAGGGAAAAAATGCCACAATAAATTCAAAGCTAGAAATCATACAAAAACAACAATTAGAAATCCAATAAGATCTCAAAAATGGACAGTGTCATAGAAGGTCTGAGAAACAGGTTTGAAACAATGGAAAACAAGATCACCAAAATTGAAGTCAAGTACTTGGATACCACTTTGTTTGAGGAAAAATCAGAAAAAAAGTATGAAGAAAGCCTGAGAATGATGTGGTATACAATCAAAAAAAAATTGCCAGGAATATGAGTTCTAGAACAGGGGGAGAAAACAGAAAACACGGAGAGGATCATTGAAGAAGTGCTAACAGAAAACTTCCCTAATATCATGAAAGATGAAAAGCTGACCACCCAAGAAGCTCAACGAACCCCATATAGGATAGACCCCAAAAGAAAATCACCAAGGTATATCATAATCACACTTGCTAAAACCAAAGACAAAGAAAGAATCCTGAGGGCAGATAGATAAAAATGAAAAGTTACATACAGAGGAGAAACAATAAGACTAAGTTCTAATTACTCGGCAGAAACCATTCAGGCAAGAAGACAATGGGATGATATATAAAACCTTGAAAGAAAAAAATTGCCAACAAAAAATAGCATATCCTGCAAAAATCTCATTCAAATATGATGGTGAAATTAGGACATTTCCAGATAAACAGAAATTAAGGGAATATATAAAAAACAAACCAAACTTACAAGAATTACTAAAGGAAGTCCTTTGGTTTGAGAACAAACAACATCACACCACAGCCTGAATCTAGGAAGCAAGATTGCACCAACCAGATACCAACCTAAGAAATGAACTCTCAAGGATTATTCAAAACCAAATGCTATACAACAGGGAACCAGAGAGGTTTATCTGTAAATGACAACAAAGTCAGAACAGTAAAAGAGGGAATAAAAGATGTAGGTATAGAACTTTCTAATGGAGAAGAAGGCAAGACAATACCAAGTAATAATAGACTGCTTCAAACCTAGGAAGATAGTGGTAAATTTCAAGGTAATCACAAAGAAAGTTAACAAATCTAATCAACAAAATAAAGAAGAAAAACAAAGTCACAGTAAAAACAAAATTTACAAAAACAAAATAAATGAAAAAAATCTAGAAACAAATGGAATTCAACACAGGAAAGTAAGAGGAACAAAGAAATCATCAGCACACAAAAAAGCACTACAAAATGACAGCAATAAACTCACAGCTATAAATAATTACACTGAATGTAAATGGCCTAAATGAACCCATAAAGAGACAGAGAGTGAAAGAATGGATTAAAAAACAGGATCCATCAATATGCTGTCTATCAGAGACATAGCTTAGAAACAAAGATGTAAATTTATTAAAAATCAAATGATGGAAAAAAACATATAAAGCAAACAGCTACCAAAAAAGAGCAGCAGTGGCAATACTAATCTCATATAAAATAGACTTTAAAACAAAATCCACCATAAAAGACAAAGGAGGGCACTATATGATGATTAAAGGGATGATTCATCACAAAGACAAAACCATAATAAATATCTACACACCCAATGATACAGCTTCAAAATACATAAAACAAATTGTAACAGCACTGAAAAGAGAAACTGACAGTTCCACAATAACAGTAGGAGACTTCAACACACCACTCTCAGTAAAGGACAGAAGATCTAGAAAGAAAATCAACAAAGATACTGAAGATATAAAGGCCACAATCAGCCAACTTGAGACCATAGACGTATACAGAACACTCCACTCAAGAGCTGCAAAGTACACATTCTTTTCCAACACACAAGGAAAGTTCTCCAGAATAAATCACATCTTAGTCCAGAAAGCAATGGTCAACAAAATCCAAAACACTGAGATAATACAAAGTATCTTCTCTGATCACAATTCCATCAAAGTAGAAATTAACAAACAGGAAGAGCCAGGAAAAAAAAAATCAGTTACATAGAAACTGAATAACACCCTGCTTAAAAACCAATGGAAACACTGGTGGCATAATGATTAAGAGCTACAGCTGCTAACCAAAAGGTCGGCAGGTCAAATCTACCAGGCGCTCCTTGGAAACCATATGGGGAAGTTCTACTCTGTCCTATATGGTCGCTGAGTGGAATTGACTAGATGGCAACGTATTTTTTCTTGTTGTTGTTGTTTTTTGTTTTTTTTTTTAAAAAAAAAACACTGTTAACTTTGGTAACGGGTAAGACAGTACTCAGTACTAGGTAAACCAGGACAACTTATACAAGGAAAGGTCATGGAAGCTCCATAGACACATCTAAACTCCCTGAGGGACCGAATTGCTGGGCAGATGGTCTCGGAGAACATCTAGCTCAATTGGCATAACACAGTTTATAAAGAAAATGTTCTACATTCTACCTCGGTGAATAGCGTCGGGGGTCTTAAAAGCCTCTGAACAGCCATCTAAGATACTCCACTGGTCTCACGCCATCAGGAGCAAACGGGAATGAAGAAAACAAGAAACAAGGAAAAGATTAATCCCAAGGACTAATGGACCACATCTACCACAGCCTCCACCAGACTGAGTCCAGTACAACTAGATGGTGCCCAGCTACCACCACTGACTGCTCTGATGGGTATCACAACAGAAGGTCCCAGACAGAGCTGGAGAAAAATGTAGAACAAAATTCTAACTCACAAAATAAGAGCAGACTTACTGGCCTGACAGAGATTGGAGAAACACCAAGAATATGGCCCTCAGATACACTTTCAGCTCAGTAATGAAGTCACTCCCAAGATTCACTGTTCAGCCAAAGATTAGATAGCCCCATAAAACAAAATGAGACTAATGGGGCACAAAAGTCCAGGGACAAGGACTAGAAGGCAGGAGGGGACAGGAAATTTGGTAATAGGGAACACACAGTTGAGAAAGGACAGTGTTGACATGGCATGGGGTTGTTAACCATTGTCATATAATATGTCTAACTTTTTAATGAGAAACTATTTGTTCTGTAAACCTTAATCTAAAGTACAATTTTAAAAAACTGGGTAATAAAAGAAATCAGAGATGGAATAAAAAAAATTCCTAGAATCAAACAAGAATGAAAATATATCATAACAAAACGTTTGGGACACAGCAAAGGAAGTGGACAATGCTCAATTTATAGTAATAAATGCATGCATTAAAAAAGAAGAAAGGGACAAAATCAAACATTAACTAAACAACTCCAACAAATAGAAAGAGAACAGGAAAAGAAGCCCACAGCAACAAGAAGAAAGGAAATAATGAAGATCTGAGTAGAAATAAATGAAATAGAGAATAGAAAAACAATAGAAAGAATCAACAAAACCAAAAGTTGGTTCTTTGAAAGGATCAACAAAATTGACAAACCACTGGCCAAACTGAAAAAAAGAAAAACAGGAAAGGATGCATGTAACTCAAATAAGAAATGAAATGGAGGACATTACAACAGACCCAACTGAAATAAAAAGGATTAAAACAGAGTATTATCAAAAACTATACTCCAACAAATTTGAAAACCTAGAGGAAATGCACAAATTTCTAGAAACACACTACCTACCCAAACTAGAACAAAGTAATGTTGATGATCTGAACAGACCCATAACAAGAGAACAGATTAAAAAGATGATTTAAAAAAAACTCCCAATAAAAACAAAGCCCTGGTCCAAATGGCTTCACCAGAGAAGTCTACCAAACATTCAGAGAAGAGCTTACACCAGCACTGCTCAAACTATTGCAGAACATAGAAAAGGAAGGGATACATCTGACTTCATTCCATGAAGCCAGCATAACCCTGATACCAAAACCAGGCAAGACACCACAAAAAAAAGAATATTACAGACCAATATCTCTCATGAATATAGATGCAAAAATTCTCAAGACAATTCTAGCCAATAGAATTCAGCATGATAGCAAAAAAATAATACACCATGACCAAGGAGGATTCATACCAGGTATGCAAGGATGATTTAACATTAGAAAATCAATCAGTGTAATCCACCACATAAATAAAAGAAAGGAATCACATGATCATCTCAACTGGTGCAGAAAAGGCATTAGACAAAATTCAAAAACGATTCTTGATAAAAACTCTCAATAAAGTAGGTATAGAAGGGTGATTCCTCAACATAACAAAGGGGATCCATATAAAACCAACAGCCAACATCATTCTTAAAAGAGAGGCTGAAAACTTTCCTCTTGAGAACAAGAATAAGACAAGGATACCTTTTTTCACCACTCCTATTTAACACTGTGCTGGAAGTCCTAGCTAGAGCAATATGGCAAGAAAAAGAAATAAAGGGCACCCAAATTGGTAAGGTAGAAGTAAAACTGACCCTATTTGTGGAAGATATAATATTTTACATAGAAAACCCAAAATACTTCACTAAAAAAATACTGGAACTAATAGAAAGATTCAGTAGAATAGCAGGATACAAGCTAAACATAGAAAAATCAGTTGGATTTCTATACACTGATAAAGAGAACAATGAAAAAGAAACCAGGAAAAATATCATTTATAATAGCCTCTAAAAAAATAAAATACGGGCAACATGGCACTCTACACAGAAGAAGCATGCCGTCCCTCCACAGCAAATATCTGAAAATCTAAGCCAAACCGAGAAAACAGCAATCCTGAAACCCTAAACATCAAATGAAGAGATAAAGAACTCAGACAAGCACCAAATGTAATAAGAAATTGACAGAGAACAGAGAGAGAGGAGACATACATGCAGAGGTCCTATATCAGCTAACGCAGCATGGACCCGCCATCTTGGACTCCTAACGTAGATCAGGGAACAGGGGGTATGAGAAAGCAGTTGCACAGAGGAGAGACAGGAGAGGGAAGAAGACAGAATAATCGGTAACCAACAATATAAGCTTTCCCACCCCACACCCTTCTTCACCCCCACTCGGCCTCCTCTGCTTCCCGTGGCCACAGTCTCTTGGCCGGGAAGTACCAGCTACTTGGATTCCACCCACCCACACTGGCCAACTCTTTGAGTGTCATTTGTTGGCTGCTGGTGTTGCTTTTTTCTGCTTCTTTTCATTTCTTCCTTACCTCTCACCAACTCCCCCTCTTTTGCACAAATACCTGGCTCCGTGCACAATTTTGTTTCTTCCTGAGGGGCTGTGGAGCTCTGCTTGAGTGTGGAAGTGCTTCCCGTTCCATGCTGCCAGGCTGGTGGGATCCCCAGGCTTTTTTGTTTGTTTGCTTTGAATTGTTTGTTTTCTTTTTCTTTTCTCAAGCTGGGAACCCTTTCTGGCTGGGAAGTGCTGCACGGCTTGGGACCTACCTTATAAGCTTGTGCAGATGCCCAGAGGGATCCCTGAGAGCATTTCTTTTTTCGTGTTTTTTTTTTTCTATTTTGGGGGGTTTTCTTGTTCTTTGTTTAAACTTGTTTTGTTTTCTTTTCCCTCTTTTTTCCCTTTTTGTCTTTCTGCATTATTCACTTTCTCATCTCTCTATACATTCCTTCTCTTCCTGTCCCCTGAATACCTGGTGCTGAGTGACACCTCTACCCCTTCTAGCCAGGCTGTACTTCAACACTTGGGAACAACTTTACCAGACCTCATAGTCACAACAGTGGGATCCCTGGGAGATTTCTTTTCTTTTTTCTTTCTAATTTTTATTTATTCACTCTTTTCTTTTTTCTTCTTCTTTTCCTTTTTGTTTTTCTCCATTTCATAGTCTCTCGTCTATCCACTCCAATGGCAAGCTCCCCTAGTACTCTTTTTTGTTTCTTTGTATATTTTTGGCTCTTGTTCCTCTCTCCTCTTTCCCATATCCATCTTATCTCCACACATCACAATCCCCCCCCCCTTCATCCTGCCTACCTGCACCATATTCTTAACATCACACCACCAAGCAGCACAGGCACAGTCTACCAGAACCTGTCATGCACTGATTACCGACCCACTCTGGTGGCTGTAAAAAGTGCCACAAACAACCCACCCCAGCAAATCCTCTTCAGCTAGACCTGCTCTGCTGTACCATATCTGAGAGACTGACCCTGCCAACTAGAGAAGGAGGCAAAAAGTATCAGGCCTACAGACAAGCAACAACAAAGAACACACAGCCCGCCTGCTCAGACATAACCAACAAAAAACAAAAAAGAAACAAACAAATCTACAATCAATAAATGAGAAAAATAACTACTGAATGCCCTGAAGAGAGCAGACAATATCAAAACATTTACAAAAACAGGACAGGATGATTCCACGAGGCATCCAAAATAAAACACCAAATGACTTTCCAGTAGAAGAAAAGACAATAGAACTACCTGATAGAGAATTCAAATATCTAATACTCAGAATTATCCAAGAGTAGAATCAAAAAGCAGACAAAAATGAGGAAAAAATAA
>NW_004443982.1:262932-273659 GCF_000243295.1 Trichechus manatus latirostris | reverse complement strand
ATCTAATCTCCATAATCTACAAGAAAATCCAACACCTCTATAACAAAAAGACAAATAATCCACTTAAAAAATGGGCAAATTAAATGAACAGACACTTCACCAAAGAAGACATTCAAGCGGCCGACAGACACAAGAGTAAATGCTCACGTTCACTAGCCATCAGAGAAATGCAAATTAAAACCACAATGAGATACCATCTCACCCCGGCATTACTTACACGATGAAAAACACCGGAAATAACAAAATGTTGGAGAGCCTGCGGGGAGATCGGAACTCTTATGCACTGCTGGTGGTAATGCAATATGATACAACCATTTTGGAAAACTATATGGCCCTTTCTTAGAAAGCTAGAAATAGAAATACCATACAATCCAGCAATCCCACTCCCAGGAATATATTCTCTAGATATAGGATCCATCACACGAATAGACATGTGCGCACCCATTTCATGGCAGCATTGTTCACAATAGCAAAAAGATGGAATCAACCTAGATGCCCATCAACAGATGAATGGATAAACAAACTATGGTACATATACGCAATGGAGTACTTATGTAACGAGAAAGAACAATGGTGATTCTGCGAAGCATCTCATAACATGGATGAAACTGGAGGACATTATGCTGAGTGAAATAAGTCAATCGCAAAAGGACAGATATTGTATGAGACCTCTATTGTAAAAACTCATGAAAAAGTTTACACACAAAAAGTAATTGTCTTTGTTGGTTACGAGGGATGGGAGGGGTGGGGGGAAATACTAAATAGACAATAGATAAGTGGTATCTTGGGTGAAGGGTGAGACAGTACACAGTACTGGGGAAGTAAACACAACTTGTACAAGGAAAGGTTATGGAAGCTCCACAGACTCATCCAAACTCCCTGGAGGACTGATTTGCTGGGTGGAGGGCTGTGGGGATCATGATCTCGGAGAACATCTAGCTCAATTGGCATAACACAGCTTATAAACACAATGTTCTACATTCCACCTTATTGAGTAGCGTCTGAAGTCTTAAAAGCCTGAGAGCCGCCATTTAAGATACTCCATTGGTCTCACCCCTTTGGGAGCAAGGGAGAATGAAGAGAACAGGATACACAAGGGAAAGATTAGTCCAAAGGACTAATGGACCACAGCTACCAAGGCCTCCACCAGACTGAGTCCAGTACAGCTAGATGGTGCCCACTTACCACCACTGACTGCTCTGACCGGGATCACAACAGAGGGTTCTGGACAGAGCTAGAGAAGGATGTAGAACTAAAAAGACCAAATTTACCAGAGTGAAAGAGACCGGAGAAACCCCGAGAGTATGGCCCCCAGACACCCTTTTAGCTCAGTGGTGGAGTCAATTCTGACGTTCATCTTTCTGCCAGGGATTGGACAGCCCCATAAAACAAAACGGGTCTAATGAGGCACAGCAGTCCAGAGACAAGGACTAGAAGGCAGAAGGTGACAGGAAAGCTGGTGATAGGGAACCCAAGGTTGAGTAAGGATAGTGTTGACATGTAGTGTGGTTGTTATCCATTGTCATAGAGCAACATATGTACTGTTTAATGAGAAACTATTTTCTTCTGTAAATCTTCATCTTAAGTGAGAATAGCAGCACAACTGGATGAACGTAATTGATGTCACTGAATTGTGCACGTAGAAATTTTTGAAATGGTGTATCTTTGGCTATGTATATTTTCACCAAAAAAATGAAATAGAAGTTCGAGAAGTGGGATGGTTTACATGTCGTGGGGTTGTTAACCAATGTCATAAAACAATATGTGTACTGACTGTTTGGTGAGAAACTATTTGTTCTGTAAACCTTCACCTAAAGTACAAAAAGACAAAAACAAATAAAATACTTAAAAATAAATCTAACTAGGGATATAAAAGACCTATACAAAGAAAACTACAAAACACTACTGCAAGAAACTGAAAGAGAACTACATAAATGGAAAAACATACCATGCTTATAGATAGACTTAGCATCGTGAAAAATGACAATTCTACCCGTAGAAATCTACAAATACAATGCAATCCCGGTCGAAATGCCAACAACCTTCTTTAAAGAGATGCAAAAATGAATCATTAACTTTATATGGAGAGGGAAGAGGCCCCAGATAAGTAAAGCACTGTTGAAGAAGAAGAATAAAGTAGGAGGACTCGCACTACCTGACCTCAGAACCTACTATACAGCTATAGTAGTCAAAACAGCCTGGTACTGGTACAACGACATATACATTGACCAATGGAACAGAATTGAGAACCCAGATGTAAATCCATCCACCTAGGGTCACCTGATCTTCCACAAAGGCCCAAATTCCTTCAAGTGGGTAAAAGACAGTCTTTTTAACAAATGATGCTGGCAAAACTGGATGTCATGTGCAAAAAAATGAAACAGTACCAGTACCTCACACCATACACAAAAACTAATTCAAAGTGGATCAAAGACCTATATATAAAACTAAAACTCTAAAGATCATAGAAGGATAAATATGATCAATGTTAGAGGCCCTAATACACGGTATTAACAGAATACATACCGTAACCAACAACACACAAATTCTAGAAGATAAGCTAGATAACTGGGATCTTCTAAAAATTAAACACTTACGCTCATCAAAACACTTCACTAAAGTAGTAAAAAGAGAATCTACAGACTGGGAAAAAAATTCTGGCTCTGACAAATCCGACAAGGGTCTAAGCTCTAAAATCTACAGTAAAATGCAACACATGTACAACAAAAGACAAATAATCCAATTTAAAAAAGGGCAAAGGAAATGAGCCGACACTACCAAAGAAGACATTCAAGAGTCTAACTGGCACATCAGGAAATGCTCTCAATCACCAGCCATTAGAGAAATGCAAATCAAAATCACAATGAGATATCATCTCACTCCGGCATTACTGGCATGAATCAAAAAAAGAAAATATCAAACGTTGGAGAGGCTGGGGGAATCTTGGAACTCTTATACACTGCTGATGGGAATGCAAAATGGTACTACCACTTTGGAAAACGATATGGTGCTTCCTTAAAAAGCTAGAAATAGAAATATCATATGATCCAGCAATCCCATTCCTAGGAATATATCCTAGAGAAATAAGAGCCATCACACGAACAGACGTATGCATATCCATGTTCATTGCAGCATTGTTCACAATAGCAAAAAGATGGAAACAACCTAGATGCCCATCAACAGATTAATGGATAAACATACTATGGTACATACACACAATGGAGTACTACGCAACAATAAAGACGAATGATGAATCTGCGAAGCATCTCATAACGTGGATGAATCCGGAGGGCATTATGCTGAGTGAAATAAGTCAATCACAAAAGGACAAATATTGTATGAGAACACTACTATAAAAACTCATGAAAAGGTTTACACACAAAAATAAACAATCTTTGATGGTTACAAGGGAGGGGAGGAGTGGGGATGGAAAAACACTAAATAAACAATAGATAAGTGGTAAATTTTGTGAAGAGTACACAATACTGGGGAAGCCAGCACAACTTGTCCAAGGTAAGGTCATGGAAGCTCCATAAACACATCCAAATTCCCTGAGGGACCGAATTAGTGGGCTGAGGGCTGTGGGAACCATGGTCTCAAGGAACATCTAGCTCAATTGGCATAACATAGTTTATAAAGAAAATGTTCTACATTCTCCTTTGGTGAGTAGCGTCTGGGGTCTTAAAAGCCTGTGAGCGGCCATCTAAGATACTTCACTGGTCTCACCCCTTTGGGAACAAAGGAGAATAAAGAAAACTAAAGACACAAAGGAAAGATTAGTCCAAAGGACTAATGGATCACAACTACCATGGCCTCCACAAGACTGAGTCCACTACAACTAGATGGATCCCAGTAGTATAGAAAAGAATTACACATCCTGATGAAATGGGATTTATTCCATTTTTGCAGGACTGGTTCAACACTTAGAAATCAATCAATGCAAAGCACCTTATCAACAATCTAAAGGAGAAATATATATTGATTGACAGAGAAGAAGCATTTCATAAAATCCAGAATTCATTCATGATAAAAACTGCCAGCAAACTAGGAATAGAGTGTAACTTCAATTTGATAAAGAACATTTACAATAAAACTTAAGCTAACATCAAACTTAATGGTGAAAGACTGAGTGATTTGTCCTCATGATCGGGAACAAGTCAAGGACGTCTGCACTCACCATTGCTGTTCAACATAATGCTGAAAGTTCTATCCAGCACAATAAGGAAAGAAAGGGGGAAAAAGCCATACAGATCAGAAAGGAAGGAATAAAATTGTCCCAATTTCTAGAAATCATCATGGTCTATGTAGAAATTCCCAGGTGTCTACAAAAAAACTTCCAGAATTAATAAGTGAGTTCAGCAAGGAGACAGAGTACACGATCAACATACCAATATAAATTTTGCTTTGATACACTAGCAATGAACACATAGAAAATTATATTTATAATAGAATACCATTTACATTTGCTAAAAAAAAATGAAATACATACGTGTGACTCTAACAAAACATGTACAGGACTTGTATGCTAAAAACGGCAAAACTCTGATGGAAGAAATCAAAAAAGTTGAAAATAAAGAGAGATACATACTGTATTCATGAATTAGAAGAGTCAACACAGAAAAAAAAATGTCAATTTTCCCTAAATTGATATGCAGGTTGAACGCAAATCTTATCAAAATCCCAGAAAGATATTTTGTAGATATAGACAAGATTACTCAAAGATATATGGAAAGAAAAAGAACTAGAATAGATAAGATAATTGTGAAAAAGAAGAATAAAGAACTTATACCTCATACCATAGACGAAAATTAGTTAAAAATGGTTAAAGGACCTAAATGTAAGAACTAAAACCATAAAACTAATAGAAGAAAACAATGGATTCTTGGAATCAACACCAAAAGCACAAGCAACAAATGACAAAATAGATAAACTGGACTTCATCAAAATAAAAAACTTTTGTTTAGCAAAGGACTTCAGCAACAAAGTGAAGAAACAAGTTATGGACCAGGAGAAAATCTGGGGAACCATTTGTTGGCTACAGGTTTAATATCCAGGATATATAAAGAACTCCTACAACTTAACAAACAAAAGAGAAACAACCAAATCAAAAAATAGGTAAATGGTTTCAGTAGATATACAAATGACCAAAAAGCACATAAAAAGATGCTCAACATCATTAGCGATTAGAGATGCAAATCAAAACCACACTGAGATACCATTTTACCCCCACTAAGATGGCTAAAATAAATTTACAATAAAGGAAAACAACCAATGTTGGTGAGTATGTGAAGAAACTGGAACCTTCATCCATTGCTGGTATAAATGGCACAGTCACTGTGGAAAACACTTTGGTGGTTCCTCAAAAGGTTAAACAGAGAACTACCATATGACCCAGCAGTTCCACTCCTAGATACATACCCAAGAGACTTGAAAGCAGCAATGCAAGCAGACATCAATGTTTATTGCAGCATTATTCATAATAGCCAAAAAGTGGAAGCAACCTAAATGTCCATTAACAGACAAATGGATAAACAAAATGTGCTATATACACTTAGTGAAATATTACTCAGCCATAGAGAGAAATGAAATCCTGATACTTGCTACAACATGGATGAACCTTGAAAGCATTATGCTGAGTAAATTCAGTCACAAAAGGACAATACCATATCATCCCACTTATATGAAATAGCTAGGACAGGCAAATGTATTGAGACCAAAGTTTATTAATGATTACCAGGGGCGAGAGGGAGGAGAAGGGGAGAATCACTGTTTAGGAAGCACTGAGTTGAGTATCTGCTAATGGTGATGGAAAATTTGGGAATGGATACAGGTGATAATTGCCCATCATGATTAATGTAATAAATGTCACTGAATTATACATGTAAAAATGTTGAATTGGAAAATGTTGGGTTATAAATATTTTTACCACACACACTCACACAAATAAATTAAAAAAGAAGAAATTGGGAAAAACCGCTCTACTCAATTTCAAGACTATTATATAGCTATAGTAATCAAGACTGTGTGGTATTAGTGGAAGAATAGACAGATAAATCGATAGAACAGAATAGAAAACTCACAAATAGCCTCACATAATTATGACCAACAGATTTTTTACAAAGGTGCAAAAACAATTCAATGGACAAAGGATAGCCTTTTCAACAAATAGTGTGAGATTGGATATGCATAAACAAAAAAAATTAAAAATTAACTACAAATGGAACATTCATTCAAACGTAAAACTTAAAACTATAAAAACTGTAGAAGACAACGTAGGGGAAAATCTTTGGGTCCTAGGGTTTGTTGACGACTACTTAGAAATGATATAAAAAGCACAATAGTTAAAAGAAAGAAAAAGATAAATTGGACTTCATAAAAATTCAATCTTTTATTTTGAAATAGTCTCTAAGAGGATGAAAAGGCCACCTACAGAGTGGAGAAAATGCTTGCAAACCATATATCTGACAAAGGACTCATGTAGAATATATAAAGAACTCCAAAGTTTCAACAATAAAAGAAAGAAAGGAAGTCTAATTAGAAAATGGACAAAAGAGACATTTCACTAAAGAAGATGTATGGATGGCAAATAAGCACATGAAAAGATTTTCAGCATCATTAGACACTAGTGAAATGTAAATTAAACCGCAATGAAATATAATTACACTACTATCAGAATGGCTAAAATAAAAAATAGTAGTAACAACAAATGCTCTCAAAAATGTGGAGAAACTGAATCACTCACACATTGCTGGTGGGAACGTAAAATGTTACAACTACTTTAAGAAAGTTGAGCTGTTTCTTATAAAACTAATATGAACTTACCGTACAACCCAGCAATTGCCCTCTTGGACATTTATCACAGAAAAATGGAAACTTATGTCCATACAAAAACCTGTACACAAATGTTAATAGCAATTTTATTCATGATAGCTCCAAACTGGATACCACCCAAATATTCTTCACTGGGTGAATGGTTAAATACACTATAGTACCTCCCTACCTTGGAATACTACCCACCAGTAAAAAGGATCAAACTATTGATACACACAGCAACTCGAATGACCTCACAGTCATTGTGATGAATTTAAAAAAAAAGCCAATCTCAACAGTAGACACTGTATGATTCCATTTTTATAACATACTTGAAATGACAAAATTATAGAAATGAAGAACAAATTAGTGGCTATCAGGGGTTAGGGAACTGTGGTGGAGGAAGGAAGGTGGGTGTATCTATAAAGGAGTAGCACAAGGGAGATCTTTGTGATGATGAAATAGTTCTGTATCTTGATTACTGTGGTGATTGTAGAAATCTACACATAGAACTATACAAACACATTCTACCAATGTCAGTCTCCTGGTTTTAATGTTGTACTATAGTCATATAAATGTAACCATTGGAGGAAGTTGGCTGAAGGTTACACAGGACCTCTCTGTAATATCTTTGCAACTTCCTGTGTATCTATAATTATTTCAGAATAATTTTTTTTAATCTTAAAAATCAGTAGAATTAGTAAAATAATTTGTTAAGAGCAGCTGGGCACCAATTCTATTTCAAAAATCTTATCAAAAGAACTACCTGGTTGGACACCACTGTTACCATCACTGCAAACTGGACACTAGGCATTGCCCTTGGCCCCGCTGTTAATGCTGCCCCTAGAAAGTGGATTTTCTTGGGGCTGCTTCTACCATCACCACAACTGTGACAATAAATTACCTTACCTGTCTTTGCATCTTTGAGTCACTCCTTCCAGATAAAGTGTTATTTGGAGTTGTGACTAGCAGTAAGGATTTGACACAGAAGATCTGGGATGTTCAAATCCTGTGCATTCCAAAGAGAGGTCTGGCCTTTGATCGGCTCCTGGGAGGTAACCTCTAAACCCTTGAAATATCCTGACTGGTGAGTGTTTTTGTTTACCTGGGGTCTTGGGCCATGGCAGATAGTTTATTCTAACAATGTAATTTATGGAGGGGGCTTTTAACCAGGTAATATTAGTTTGACCTCTGCAGGGGCTGAAGACTGAGTAATTAAGGTCAGCCACATGGGCACTCCATGCCTATGTGACCAATCCCCAATAGAAGCCCTGGAAACCAAGGATCAGGTGAGCTTCAGTAGTTGACAAGATTCCACCAAGTGTTGTCACACTGAGAAAGGACAACTGGAAGTTTGTGCCTTGTCTCTCCTGGACTCTGCCCTATGTTCCTTTTACCTTTGCTAATTTTAATCTGTATCCTTTTACTGTAATAAACCATAACCATGAGTTTAACAAATTTTTGAGTTCTATGAGTCCTTCTATTGAATCATTGAACCTAAGCGTGGTCTTGTGGGCCCCTGACATATTGGTAAATCCTAGATCACATTCTCTTAGTTGCCAAGGGAATATGAAGAAGTGAATATCTGGCCTTTGTGGCTTTTGTTGTTGGAACTATTACATAGTATAGACTATATGTACTGTATTACCCTACTAAAATGTGAAAAAAAATTATAATACAGAGGACCCCAAAGGTTTTCAATAAGTATCTGTAGGTCTGTATGAAGACCTCCTACAAATCAATAAGATAAAGACAGACAACCCAAAAGAAAAATGGTCAAAAGACTTGCACAAGCACTTTACAAAAGAAATACAATAGGTTTATTAATATATGAAAATGTGTTCCATCACATTACTTATTAGGAATGTAATTAAAACCACAAGGAGATACCAATACATAAACATCAAATTGGCAAAAAATCGGAAAATTCTCACAATACCAAGCCCTGAATGGTTTACTACGTTGTGGTACACCCATATCATGGAAAATTATTGCATCAATTTAAAAGAATCCAAGGTAGACTAGTTGTAAGTAAGATAAATCAGATGCATAAAGAGTTATAATATGATCTTAATTTTTGTAAAACAATCAATAAACATTACTTTTAAGCATGAATGGATATAAAATTGCTTGTTAAAATGCATGTTTGAAAAGGAGGGTGAGAATGATTGCAGGACTCAAAGAATATCAGTGTCACTGTATTGTACATGTAGAAACTGTTGAACAACAAAATAAATTTTTAAAAATGCATGACTCGCAGGTGATGGTGGAGGTGAAAGATAGGAGTGGGAGGCAATAAGCAAAAGAAAGTAATTTAAAATATTTATAGTCTGTACAATATAATGCCATTTATGTAAGAATATGTTGATATACATGTATAAATATGTATGCATATAGTGATATATGAAAGGATTGCATAAAAATCTTAATAATATTTATCTCAAGGTGGTGAGATTTGGAGTGATGTTTACTCAATTTCTAAGATATTTAGGTAATGTTCAAATTTTTAATGATGAACACTAATTATTTATATAATGAGGAAAAAATAAGTGAATTTATAGAGAAAAGAAAGTCTCTCAGATTTCTTGTTTAAACAACAAGTTGGATGGTGGGATTCACTCATTCAACATATATTTATTGAGCGTGTAAAATGTGCCAGGTATCTTTCTAGGAGTTGGGGATACAACAATGAATAAAACAAACAAAAATCCATCTCCCTAAGGCGCTTACATTCTCATGGGGAGAGAAAGAGATGACCAGAGGAGAAGCACAGAATGTTGGTGGGGACGGGGATATATACAAAGGAATCAGTTTGGGACATGTCAATTTTGAGGATACTGAGAAATATCCAATTGGAGGAGTGAGGTAGGCAGTTGGATTATGGATGTAGAATTCACAGGTCAAGTCAGAACAGGAGATACAGATCTGGACGCAGATAACGTATAAAATGGTGTTTCAAACCTCCTTTTCTCAGTCTGATCACGTTCCACTGCAGACACTTTACAGAGGAAATGCTGAGGAAAAACAGGCAGCTGACAGAGGAGGTTGCTATGCAACAGATGAGGAAAGTCATCCAACCAGGCAGAATTGATGTTAGTCTTTGGGGACTAAATGTTGCTGTCCTTCCTAACATTAGTTTCCTTTCATATGCAGGCTCCTGGCAGGAACTCATGCCAGAACAAATGTGACATGTACAAAGTTCTGCCTTGGATTTTGGTAAAGTGTCTGTTTAATTTGAGTTACCTCACATCTGTCTATTATTTCTGCCTTTTTGAGTTTTTTGGTCATCCAGGAGGCACAGTGGCATGAGTGTCCTTGTGTCTCTCATTTCTGCATATTGAGAAACTGGGGCTCAGAGAGATTGAGTGACCCGAGCGGCCTCACACAGCCAGTGACAGACAGGCCCAGCAAACATTTACTCTGAACCAGAGTTTGCCATGGCTAAGACACGCAAGTGCCTGAATGTCCTGTCTGCTCCAGTGAGAACCAGGGAGGCCACTCACAACTAAGACGTCTGATAGTGCAGCAATTTCCCTGGAGCAATTCTCACACCTGGATGGACCCACATAGAGCAGTCGGGGTGGGGCTGGGGTTCTCTACCTGAATTCTCCTGAAGGCAAAGCATGAGCTTGGGCCTCCAGGAACACAAAGCTTCGTTTTTTAGGACAGATATTGGGGGGAATCTGTCACCCCCAGCTAGTGGCACATGGGCTTTGGAGTCTGAACGATCCAGGCACAAATTTTGCATTTTCTGTTTACTGGCTCTGTGGCCTTGTGTAGTTCATTCACCTTGTCTGTGGCTCAGCTTCCTGATCCGTAAAATGGGGACGCTGACATCCACCACCCATGGCAGCTGTGACAGGAAAACAAGCCCCAGGACAGATTCTGCTGTGCTGTACAAGCTGTGCCCCTCCCTC
>NW_004443982.1:248862-262832 GCF_000243295.1 Trichechus manatus latirostris | reverse complement strand
CGCCCCCCCACCCCCACCCCCACCCCAGAATCCAGCTGGGGCTGCACACACACACACACACAAAAAATCCAGCTGGGACTGCACAAATGGCAGAGAAGAAGCTAATGCTCTGTATTAGTCTGGGAGCTGGTAAGGAAACCATGTAGAGTCACGTGGCAGGCAGACTTAACTGCTACCCCCAGTAGTGTAACGTCTCTGGCCATTCCTTTTTCTGGCTCCCAAAGTAGTTGAGGTCAGCAGGGTTCTAGCACTTGTTGCAATTAGAGACCCCACCCACACAAAGACCTCCTTAATAGCGACCTAAGGATTGCTGGGCAAGGGGGTGGAGATTCCTGCCGACCTGAGAGGGGGGGCCTTGAAAGGGGAGGGACAGAACAGAGACGCATTGCGGAAAAGGTAGGGGGCTGGTGTGTGGGGCAAGGGGTGGGGCCAAGAAGCACTGCGCATCTGCTGGGGGAGGGGATGTAGAGGAAGGGGAGGGACCGTTGTATACTGTCGATCTGGTTGGTGGTGGAGTGGTGTGTTGGCAAAGGGGCGGGACTGCCTTCCAGTGCACATGCGCATCTTGATTTTCAGCATGAAGCTTTTGTTGGAAAAGCGGGCGGGACTCTAGTTGGTCGTTCAGAGTTTGCGCATGCGCACAAAGATCTGAGGCGGTGGGTGGTATATTAAGCGAAGAGGCGGGGTCGCCCAAGCTGCCGCGCTGGCATTTTCTCCTGGACAAGGAGAGGGTGCGGCTGCTGAGAGCCGAGCACTGCAATCCAGATCCTCTGAGTCGTGAAGAAGGGAGACAACGAGGGGGTTGGGGTTGGGGCCTGAGGCAAGGTGAGAATTAGCCCCCAGACAGGGCATCTGCCCCCTGGTGCGGGCCCCCCATTTTTTATCCCCTTATCCTGGATTCTGAACCCTCTTCCACTCCTGAAACCTCGATTCACATTCCCCACCCCATCTGCCCTGACTCAGAAGCCCTGTTCGCTGTCTGAAACCCTGTCCAGTCCCTCTCATCGCTCGAAATCTCCACAGATTTCTCGACCTCGATCTCTACTGTAATACGATTCCCTCTAATTCGAAACCTCCATTCACCTTCCCAAATCCCGATGCGAACCCGAATTCAAAACTCTCATCTGCACCAGAATCCCTTCAGTAGTTTCTCGGTATTTCCATCTGGACACTCAGTTCACTTTTCCCGCCCGGATCTGGCCCATTCCCCTCATATTCGGCACTTCCTCTGCCCCCACAATCAAACCACAGACCCTTTCCCTCAATTCAGACCTTCCTATTGCCCTCTCCAGTATAACCCCCAGCTCCTCCCCCACACCCCCCCAGGCTCCACTCTTGCCAGAGGGACTGGAGCCATGGCTCAGAAAATGGACTGTGGTGCAGGCCTCCTCGGCTTCCAGGTGAGATCTCAGCTCCTTAACCCACCATTTCCCCAGCCGCCAGTTCTCCCTGGGCCCCTTTGGCCACCCAAACACCTGCATCTGATTTTGCCCCCTTCGTGCCTAGACTCTGTCGACTTTCCAATTTTCATCGGTTAGTGGAGGGGGGAGGGGCGTCCCTTTTCAGCCATCAGTCCCTGCTCAGAGATAGGGGAGACCCTGTTAGTAGTCAGGGCAGTCTGCCCAGAGAATGCGAGTTTGGTAGGGAAACATTTTTTTCCATAGTCCTGATGCTTGTAGAGCAGTCTGCCTCCCTCTCTCCCAAGACCCCCTCCGCCTCCACCGCCCCTGTCTCCTGCATTCCCCACTCCCTGCGACCCCCCTTATTCACCTCAACTCACTCCATCTCGTGCCCTGAGCTACTCCTAATGCAGGCTGCACCCGCTAGGTTCTGACCCCACTTCTCATTCGCACCCCGCTCAAGCTGCTTCATTCCGCCCCCATCCCTCGTTCAGCCCCTGCCCTACTCCGCCCCTACCATGTTTTGTTCTGGTTCTGCCTCCCTTTGCTCCTTTCAGGCTCCTTAGGTCTCTACCTCAGCTCTCCTCCTTTTGCACCAGCTGGCCTCCTGCACCTCCCCTGTGCTGCTCCTCCCACCCTCCCCCTCCTGCTTGTTCAGAGGCCCAGAGATTTAATTCCCCACCCCCCCGAATTTACAGACTGAAGCCTCTGTGGAAGACAGCGCCTTGCTTATGCAGACCCTTATGGAGGCGATCCAGATCTCGGAGGCTCCACCTACCAACCAGGCCACAGCAGCTGTCAGCGGGCTGAATGCAAGCCCCCAGAGTTCACAACCTCCGACTGCCAAAGAGATGGCTGACATTCAGGTTGTAGCAGCTGCCACTAGGCCTAAAACAGCCCTTAAGGCTCAGAATGCCACCACAAAAGGCCCAAATGGTGCCTATGATTTCTCTCAGGCTCTTAATGCCAAGGAGATGCCCAACACCCAGCCTAAGGCAACCTTTAAGCCCCAGAATACCACCACAAAGGGCCCAAATGCTGCCTATGATTTTTCCCAGGCAGCAACCACCAGTGAGTTAGCTACCAACAAATCTGAGATGGTTTTTAAGGCCCAGAATGCCACTACTACAGTGGGTCCAAATGCCACCTACAATTTCTCTCAGTCTCCCAATGCCAGTGAGATGACCACCTCCCGATCTCAGACAGTCTTCAAGGATTGGAATGATACCACCAAGGACCCAACAGCTGATACCCAGACCCAGAATGTTAACCAGGCCAAGATGGCTACTTCCCAAGCTTCAATAGAGACCGACCCAGGTATCTCTGAACCTGAGGGTGCAGCTGCACAGGCATCAGCAGATGGTTCCCAGGCTCAGAATCTGGAGTCCCGGACTATAATTCGGGGCAAGAGGACCCGCAAGGTGAGATCCCTGCTAGCTCCACTTTACTTTGGGCTCTCTCCTTTCTTCTTTGTGATTGTTCGTTTGTTATAAACAAAAAATATAATTGCCTGTAATCTGTTAGACTGTAGGGGACGTTGAGATAAATGTGATAGTTCCTATCCTCAGAGTGTCCACAGACTTATGAGATAAGACACAGACACATAATACTTATAACCTGGATATAATTTCATTTATATTTTGATAGTAGCTAACATGTGTTAGGCCTAGAACTAGCCACATTTATACAAATTATCTTATTAAATCTTGAAGGTAACTCTTATCAGCTAGGGATTATAGTCCCAGTTTTACAGAGAAGGAAGCTGAGTCCGAGAAAGGTGATATGACTTGTCCAGGATGGTACAAGCAGAGCCAGTGGTGGACATAGGAAGAGGAGAAGCCTCAGGCCCCACCCTTGGGTTGTTCCTGGCCTGGTTCGGAGATAAACTCCTGCCTGGAAGACAGTGAAAGCAAGCCTGGGGCTAGTAGGTCAGGCTGTCACTACAGGTGAGGGTTTAGGGGGCTTTCCCAGAAGTGATCGGGTGAGGACACAGAACCATCTGGTGACCTTGACCTTCTTTCTCTCTGATGATGCAGATTAATAACTTGAATGTGGAAGAAAACAGCAATGGGGATCAGAGGCGGGCCCCACTGACTTCAGGTACCTGGAGGTCTGCACCAGTTCCAGTGACCACTCAGAACCCACCTGGTGCACCGCCCAGCATGCTCTGGCAGACCCCATTGGCTTGGCAGAACCCATCAGGCTGGCAGAACCAGACGGCCAGGCAGACCCCACCGGCACGTCAGAGCCCACCAGCTAGGCAGACTCCACCAACCTGGCAGAACCCAGTTGCTTGGCAGAACCCAGTGATCTGGCCGAACCCAGTGATCTGGCAGAACCCGGTGATCTGGCCTAACCCCATTGTTTGGCCTGGCCCAGTTGTCTGGCCAAACCCACTGGCCTGGCAGAATCCACCTGGATGGCAGACCTCACCTGGATGGCAAACCCCACCAGGCTGGCAGGGATCTCCAGACTGGCAAGGCCCTCCAGACTGGCCACTGCCGCCCGACTGGCCACTGCCGCCTGATTGGCCACTTCCCACTGACTGGCCACTCCCACATGACTGGATCCCTACTGACTGGCCAGTTCCACCTGACTGGCAAAATCTTCGACCTTCGCCAAACCTGCGCCCCTCCCCCATCTCACGTGCCTCACAGAACCCGGGTGCCTCGCAGCCCCGAGATGTGGCCCTTCTTCAGGAAAGAGTAAGAGCTATAACTCTCCAGTCACTTTTCCCCTCTAGTTCTTTTCTTTGCTGTTTTCTCATCTATCATCGA
This sequence comes from Trichechus manatus latirostris, assembly GCF_000243295.1. Lineage (NCBI taxonomy): Eukaryota > Metazoa > Chordata > Mammalia > Sirenia > Trichechidae > Trichechus > Trichechus manatus. The sequence continues at coordinate 258,655 of NW_004443982.1, read as the reverse complement.
AGTTTTCTGCAAAAAATCTCATAACGATAATGATTTCTTTCTCCCTTCCTAGGCAAATAAGTTGGTTAAGTACCTTATGCTTAAAGACTACACAAAGGTGCCCATCAAGCGTTCAGGTAGGCATCAGTGTCCCCTCCCTGAGCTCTGCCCTCTCCCTCATCCCATGTTCTGGACATCCCTTTGCTTATATGTTCCATTCATATTTATTCCCTCCTTCCATGGCTGGTTCTTCCCTTTCTAAAGTTGAGAATCCCGGCTGTGCTACCCTCAGCAAGGCTGGCAAAGGGGCTGCAGCTATGTGATCCCTGCTTAGCCGAGATGCTCCCTCCTCTCTCCTACAGAAATGCTGAGGGATATCATCCGTGAATACACTGATGTTTATCCAGAAATCATTGAACGTGCGTGCTTTGTCTTGGAGAAGGTGAGAAAGCAGCCCTGAGGGACAAGAATGATGGCAAAAGTCTTGATTTCAAAGATTCATGGGGTTCCATCTGGGAGTTTAGGGCAAGTCTCACAGGGAGGTGAGTGACTGCCTATGGGTAGCTTATGCTAGATTTTTAATTTCATTGTCTTTTTTCTCCCTCCTGTAGAAATTTGGGATCCAGCTGAAGGAAATTGACAAGGAAGAACACCTGTATATTCTTATCAGTACCCCGGAGTCCCTGGCTGGCATACTGGGAACGTAAGATGGGAAAAAGGAGGTGGAACATTGCCTTTCTCAGTGGTGCTTTTTTTCTGGGAGTTTCAAGTAGGTCAAGGTCCAAGGTTCAGGGTCATATAATAAGTCATGTGCAGAGCCAGGGTATAATTCTCCCCTTGCCAAGGAATATTAGAGAGCCTAGATGGGTGAGCTGGCTGGGGTCTCTCATGCAAATGGCTGCTGAAAATATGCTCTTTTTTTTATTGTTTTAGGACCAAAGACACACCCAAGCTGGGTCTCCTCTTGGTAATTCTGGGTGTTATCTTCATGAATGGCAACCGTGCCAGCGAGGGTGAGTGACTGGACCTGCAGCTGGGGGTTGGCCACGGCCTGATTTCCATGTGCTCATTTTCTGTCCCTTGTCTCCCCTTGCCTCCCATTGCAGCTGTCCTCTGGGAGGCACTACGCAAAATGGGACTGCGTCCTGGGTATGACTGGGCACTATTAGCTCTTGCCTCTTTGTATCATCCTTTGGCAGCAGAGGATGGTCCCAGGATTGCATCAACCTGGTGGTCTGGTGGTGGGGGGTGAGGAGGTACAGATACCAGAGGTCTGACCTGGGTGGATGGGGAGACAGTCCTGAATTTTCTGCATCTTCTCTCTTTTCTGACCTCTGTGCTGAAAAGCTCTTCCATGCTTGGAAATGACTCTGCTCACATTTGGACACTGTCGTAGTCTCTGATTATAGGTTTCTTTTTTTTTTTTTTTTTTAAACTATCAGGGTCAGACATCCCCTCCTTGGAGATCTCAGGAAGCTTCTCACTTATGAATTTGTAAAGCAGAAGTAAGTGATGTTTAAAAGGTTTTGTCTGGTCCTCATGAGCTCTGTGTGCTAGTCTGCTCCAGAAAGTCCATTCAAGCTTGTTACACTAACTCACCATGCACATATATACTCAGAAACATATGTACTCAGGAGTATTTATTGAAATGAAATGTACTGAAATTCCTATGGTTGAGTTTTTCTACAGTATAGTTGTCTTAGAGGTGAAGTCTGTCCAGCATCCTCAGGGTAGACCCTCCCAAGGCTGGGCCAAGCCAAGACTTTTGCAGTGCAGTGTGATTTGTGATGAGCCTGTCTGTGGCACACTGACAAGATTATAAGAACCACATGCTGGGGCTGTGACTGGGGTGAGATTAAGTGTTGTCCTTTTTATGACCCAGCACCCTACACAAGCCTTCCCTGCAGCCCTAAATGACTGCTTAGTGTAGAAGCAATGGCACCATAATTTGAAGGTCTGGTTATTAGAGGGTAGATATCCTGATTGAGTTTAGGAGTGAGTCTGGAGGGGGAGTTGCTACCTGAAATCTGGGGTTTCTGAATATAAGGTTATTATGCAATGGTGGACTATAGTTCTGCCTGGATAGACACAAAGACTTTTTTTTTTCTCTTTCTAAGGTACCTGGACTACAGACGAGTGCCCGACAGCAATCCCCCTGAGTATGAGTTCCTCTGGGGTCTTCGTTCCTACCATGAAACTAGCAAGATGAAAGTGCTGAGATTCATTGCAGAGGTAATGGAGAAATTGATCCATGGTTGACATTGACTGGGAAAGGCCCAGAGCAGGGATGAGATCCTAGATATGACACATTGCATTTGCCTCATTACTGGTGTTATGTGTTGCTGTTATTATGTAAACAACAGCACAACGTATGGTGGTTAATATGTAGTAGGTGCTTAATATATGTTAACTAATATATTATTGGAGCCCTGGTGGTGCAGGGGTTAAGAGCTACATCTGCTAACCAAAAGGTCAGCAGTTTGAATCCACCTACTGCTCCGTGGAAACCCTATGGGACATTCGGGTTTTGTTTTGTTTTCTGTTCTTCATCTCAGGTTCAAAAGAGAGACCCTCGCGACTGGACTGCACAGTTCATGGAGGCCGCAGATGAAGCCTTGGATGCTCTGGATGCTGCTGCGGCTGAGGCTGAAACCCGGGCTGAGGCGAGAACCCGCATGGGGATTGGAGATGAAGCCGTGTCTGGGCCCTGGAGCTGGGATGATATTGAGTTTGAGCTGCTGACCTGGGATGAGGAAGGAGATTTTGGAGATCCCTGGTCCAGAATTCCATTTACTTTCTGGGCCAGATACCACCAGAATGCCCGCTCCAGATTTCCCCAAACCTTCGCCGGCCCCATTATTGGCCCTGGTGGTGCAGCCAGTGCCAACTTCGCTGCCAACTTTGGTGCCATTGGTTTCTTCTGGGTTGAGTGAGATGTTAGGTAGGTACATCACTTTGGATTGGGCAGTTAGTGTCCTTGGGGGATGTATTTATGTGCATGAGCTGGGAGTCATACAAAACCCATGGTGGGGAAATGAGGGAAGTAGAGGGAAGCACTATTTGGTATTTATATTCCTTACTATTTGACAGGTATTATTGATCTTTTTACTTTTTCTTATGTTCACAGATATTGCTAATCAGTTGCAATAGTCTTTCCCCTGAGTGAGGCTGAAGCCTCAGATTCCTTCTAAACACAGCTATCTAGAGAGCCACACCCTGTTGACTGAAAGTGGCATGCAAGAGAAAATATTTGCTGTTCCTTGTCTATTGCTTTTTTTTTCCTGTGTGCTGTCAAGTTTTCGTATCAGCAATAAACATTGAAATTGCAAAGTGGGTTAGATGTGCTCCCTTTTATTCTATGTTCAGGGAGAGGGCAACTTGCTTAACTGGGAGAGACAGGACAGGGCCTTGGTCTAGCCTAAAGGCAAGATCAGCTTCCAACCAGCGGAAATGTTAATGGATTGAGAAACAAAGGAGGGGTCAAAGAACATATGTGTCAGTGAGGTAAAAGAACTAGTATAATTTATTCAATAAATATCACTCAAATACCTAATATGTAATAGATATGCTGCTAGGTGCTCTGGAGTGACATTGAGAGAGGTAGAATAATTGAGAGGTAGACATTGAGAGGGAGGGTGTAGGTGGTCAGAAAATTGTATTTAACAAGACAAAAGGTAGAAATCCAGGTGACAACACGGACCATGTTGGGTGGTTGAAGGGTAGAGAAGATGATGGTCCCTGGAGATGAGAGATCAATGGTCTGGGAGGCCAAGGTGTTAGTTGGATCATCCATGTGGAAAGTGAAATAACTCCAGGATAGTGGCAGGCCCTCACAATCCCCCCACCTCCACCAGACCAGGGCCGTATCACAGAGACAGGGTCTTATGGACAATGAAGGAGGCCTCACAATGATTTCTCCCCTCTTGCAAGGAGACAGAGGAGCCTTTGTTGCCTTAGGTAGAGCTTAGGTGGCCTTTTGGCCGTGACTAACCAGGGACCAGGTTTAAGCTGCTGAAGTCTTTGATGGAAATGGCCCTCTCCCTGAAGATGAAATAAGACCTAATTCTTCCTCAGATCTAGGTAGGCATGTGGGCGAGGGCAAAGGTAGGAACTCTTTGTGATAGAATAAAAAAGAGCAAAGGTCCTGGGAAGGGCTCAGTAGTGGACAGGGACAGTGTCCAGAACTTCCTTGGGTTCCCTGGTGGTGTCCACTTTCTGCAAAAAGAGCCCAGGATTAATGTGAAGGGGATAGAAATGCAGGGCCCCAGCCCCTCTGCTGCCTCTTATCCTCACTGCTATGTTCTGTTCCTTCAGCCAGACCCTGCCTTCAGATGGGCCTGGGGAGAATATCAGCCTGAGGCCTTTTTTGGCTGGGGAGTCCCTGGATGGAGAAATGATTTAAGCACTCAACTACTAGCCAGAAGGTTGATAGTTCTAACCCACTCAGAGGCACCTCGGAAGACAGGCCTGGTGATTGGCTTCTGAAAGGTCACAGCCTTGAAAACACTATGGAGCAGTTCTACTCTGTACATATTGGGTCACCATGAGTCAGAATCGACTTGAGGGCAACTAACAAGAGTTCTAGGCCTGCATCTCTATGGTGCCTCAGGTCTAGGCTGCTATTCCTGCATTTCTGTAGGTTAGTCTACCTGTTAGTACAAAACTCCCAGGATCTGTGGAGTTTGGGGGGCTTTCCTGTGGAGGAGGGACTTTTACTGTGTGCTGTGTCCACAGCCAGCCTAGGCCACAGAGTCTCCCACCTACTTCAAGCTTCTCCCGATGTGTGCTCACTGCTTCCACATTCAGGTAGATGGACTCCACTTTGCAGCCTCAGAAAAGAACAACCCCATCCGTAAGTCTCCAAGGTAAGCACAGGTTTTCCCTGAGGTGCTATCTCTGACCCCCACACGCACAGCTCCACACTGTGCAGATTTTGACTGACTTGTAGGGGAGGAATTTAGACTAGCTGTGGGGTGTGTGGGAAGGATCTTAGAGGCAACAAATGAAGCTGTCCTCCCAACTCTGCTCCTAACAGTCTCTGAGTTCCCTGGGCCTCAGTTATTCATTTGTAAATGGGGCTGGAGATGATACAGATGATCTCTGGGGCCTCTCCCAATTCTTGTGGTGTGTGAGACAGCAATCTTTATAATATTGATGGAGCTCTGGATCTTCCAAACTATGTTAGGTGCCGGAGTGGTAGAAGAGACCTGAGGCCACTGCCTTGGAATAATCAGTCCCAGGTAAAATTTATTAACAGGACAATGTGGTTAAGGCAACACCAGAGGTGTGGACAAGGGCGTTCTAGCCTGAAGAAGGAGGAGGGAGGCATCAATGAGGCCTGAGGCTGCCAGAGGATGCCCAATGCTGTTGAAGCCCGTTAGCTCCATCCTGGTGGATTGCACTGTACTTCAGGCTTCAGTACGCCATTCTTTTCTGTTCACACCCCAGAACAGATCTGATTTGGTCCCTTCCCTTCTCACAAACTTTTCATGGCTAACTAATGCTCCAGGAGAGAGTCTAACTGCCCAGTCTGGTCTTTGAGGCCATTCTTTAATCTGGCCTCAACCTATACTTCTGGTCCCCATTGCGCCTCCCACTACAGCCTTCCATGTCCTTCACCTGCCCCACTCCCCACCCAACCAAACCTATTAAAATCAAATCCTACTGCGTGTGAGCTCTTCTGCAGTGTGGTGCTCTGATAGAGAAAGTTGGGGCCAGACCCCTCATTTAGAGGCCATCCCACACCTTCCCTGTTCTCCTCCTAGTTCCACAAGTCCCACCTCCACCAGAACATCCAACTACCCATCAAGGGAACCTCCCCAGAACTCTGCTGACCACACATTATTTTGAATATATAAAGGGTGTTAGGTGTCTTGTCCTGGAAGTTTACACAGCACTTCTAGCCATTGGCCAGAAATAGTCACATGACCCCACCAAAACTGCAAAGGTGGTTGGGAAATGTAGGGGAGTATATGGAAATTCAGTAAGCACTAATTGTTTTTGTCAAATACTGTATTTTACTCATCTACTTTCATAGACTGTGTATTAGTTTTCTATTACTGTATAACAAATTACCACAAACTGAGTGGCTAAAACAGCAGCCATTTATTATCTCATAGTTGTAGGTCAGAACTCCGAGTATGGCTTGACTAGGTTCTCTGCTCAGGCAAGACCAAAATCAAGGTGGAGCCTCTGGGGAAGAATATGTATCCAAAATCATACAGGTTGCTGACAGAACTTAGGTCCTTGCAGCTGTAAGACTGAGATCCCAGTTTCCTTTCTGGCTACCAGCTGGAGGATTCACTTAAGTCCTAGAGGCCACCCACATTCTTTGCCACATAGCCCTCTTCATCTTCAAAGCCAGTAATCGAGAATCTCCATGCATCTTATGCTTCAAATATCTCTTGCCCGGAAGAGTCCTGTCCCTTTTAAGGTCTCACCTGATAAGGTCAGGATCACCCAGGTTTGTTGTTATTAGTTGCTGTCAAGTCAGCTCCAACTCATGGCAACCTTATGTATAACAGAACAAATTGCCCAGTCCTGTGCCATCTTAATGATTGTTTGTATGCTTGAATCCAATGTTGTGGCTATTGTGTCAGTCCATCCCTATTTTAAAGTCAACTGATTTGGGACCTTAATTACATGTGCAAAATCTCTTTGCATTTCTTCAAGGAGCACAAGTTTCTTTCAATAGATAATATTTATAAAACCCTACATATCTATAGCTATTTTATATCTCTATTAAAAACCATAAGTTCATATTGTTCCCATCAATTCAGTCCAATATAATATTCATATCAACTTTCTGTCTTTCTATATTTGTAGCCCCCTTCTCTGACAGTGAGAAATCTGACTCTCATTATTTATTATATAAAAACTAAAAAGCTCATTGCTGTAGAGTTGATCCCAACTATAGCAACCCTATAGGACAGAGTAGAACTGCCTCATAGGATTTCCAAGGGGCTGCTGGTGGATTCGAAATGCTGAACTTTTGGTTATCAGCTGAGCTCTTAACCACTGTGCCACCAGGGTTCGTATTTTACATATATAGATAGATAGATATAGATATATATACTCAATGCTAGACTACACAGAAAGTTGTTCAGAATTGTTAACCCATGCTTTTCGAACAAAAAAAAAAAAAACAAAAACAACAAAACTATTACCTAGATTTCAGTATTTGAGTTGTTTTTTTTTAATTTTAGTCTTAGGACATGTAGTGAAAGTATTGTTTAAAGTCATGTGGGGGACTTCTGCTTCCAAAAAGATGAAGTAAATGTAATTTTCTTTTTTCTTTCCACAAAGTACAGCAAAAAAATCCTGTAAATTATATATAAAAAAAAAAATAAGAAAACTCTGACAGTTGGAGAGAAGAGGCAGAATGACTAGAGACCTCAAAACCTGAAGAATAACACAGCAGTTGTTTCCTGGGTTTTCTTTTTGCCTCATATATTCCAGACTGAATACTGGAGAAGCCGGCGACCCAGGAACACCAATGACCAGGACAGGGTCATGCAAGCAAGACAGAAAACTTTTAGGCAATAACTGCCAAACACCATAGAGTAACAAGGCACTTCTGCCTATCCCAGAAAAAAACAGAAAACCAGCAAGGATACAGAAAAACTCAACAATAACATCAACTAACAGACATAATCAATATTGATAGAAAACTCTACTCAATAACAGCAGAATATACATTATTTTTAAGCACCCACAGAATATGTACCATAATATGATGGGCAATTAAAAAAAAAACAAAACCGCTGCCTAGCCCTAGCAAAGGCCAAATAGAGAGCCTAGATTTCCCCACACACACAGTGCAGGCATGGTGTCAGAGAAAGGTGAATGAGGAGGAAGGACTAGTAACTAGTTCCATTCCACCAGATGTTATGGAGATCACAAAAGGAGCCTGGACCTCCATTCTCAGTGGATGGTAATGAAGAGTCCTCCCCCCTCATGACCATGGTGGTGTCAGAGGAGACATAGTGGAAAGTCGGAAGTTTTACCAATTCTCAGGCTAAGGAGTCCACTACTTCCACCCTCACAGTGGTATCAGTTGCAATCATGTGGGGAACCACTTCCCTCTATTTCCCCACTAGGATAGTGTCAGAGGAGGCCTGTGGATAGTCAGGACTATCACTACCACTTAACAGTAACAAGGCCACAATTTCACTGTGTCAGTGGAGGTCATGTAAGGAGCAGTAACAAGGTACTTCGGCCCCTCCCAGCCAGAGAGGTATCGGCAGAAGCTTAGTGGGCAGCCTGAACTCCCAACCCTAAGCAGCAGTAACAAGGAGTCCCTCTCGCATGCTGGGTATCAACAGAGGCCAAGTGAAGAACCTCAGTTTTCACTCCCACCTAGCATTAATAAGGCAATGCCCCCATTCACTCACCAGAACAGTGTCAAGGAAGCCTACTAAAACACAAGATTTAAATAAGATGTTGTTCGGTACAAAATACCCCAAATGTCCAGGTTTAAATAGAAAATCACTCATCATAGCAATAACTCAATTTGAATGAGAAAAGACAATCAAAAGACGTAAACATTGAGATGACACAGTTGTTAAATCTATCTGACAAGGAATTTAACCAATCCTCATGCAATGCTTCAATGAACAATTATAATGATACAACTAGGTTGAAAGAAAATGATGGAAAAAGATATACTATGTGAACACTAATCAAAATAAATCTGCAGTGAAGATATTAATCTCAGATAAAGAAGACTTCAGAGAAAAGAATATTACCAGGGCAGAGAGAGAGACATCACATAAAGATAAAGTGATCAGTCACCAAGAAGACATAGCAATCCTAAATGTGTACGCAGCAAGGAGAACCCCAAAATATTTGAAACTAAAACTGAAAGAACTGACAGGAAAATAAGACAAATCCACAATTATAGTTGGAGACTTCAACACCCCTCTCTCAACAATGGATAGAACAGCTAGACAGAAAATCAGCAAGGATATAGAAAAACTCAACAATAACATCAACCAACAGACATAATCAACATCACAGAAAACCCCACCCAATAACAGCAGAATATACATTATTTTTAAGCACCAGAAGAACATGCACCATAATATTACGGGCAGTAAAACAAACTTCAAAAATTTTAAACAATGGGAATCATGCAGAGTGTGTTCTATGACCAAAATAGAATCAAGCTAGAAACCAATAACAGAAAGTAAACAACACATCCGTAAATAATCTATTGATCAAAGAGAAAGCCTCAAAGTCTAAACCAAGTTGCAAAGAAAGGAGAGAAGACACAAATCATCAGCATCAGGAATCAAATAGGTGTATCACTATAGACACTAAAACATAATAAGGGAATACTGTGAACAAGTTTACACTCATAAATTCCACAACTTAAAGTACACGGACCAATTCTTCCAAAACAAGAAACTACCAAAATTTAAACAAGATAAAATAGAAAATATAAATAATCCTATTGAAGAAAATGAATTCACAATTAAAATAAAAAGACATTTCCAGTCCAGATGATTTCACTGAAGAATTTTCCCAACCTTTAAAGAAGAATTAACATTAATAACTACATAGTATTTTTCCAAAAATAGAAGGTAAAGGATCACTTGCCAAGTCACTTTATGAAGTCAATATTACTCTGATACAAAGACAAGATAAAGTCTGTACAAATAATAAAATTACAGACCAATACCCCTCATAAACATAGAGGAAAGAATCCTCAAGAAAATATTACTCATTCTTTACGAGGGATGGGAGGGGTGGTGGGGGGAATACTAAATAGACAATAGATAAGTGGTAACTTTGGTAAAGGGTAAGACAGTAC
>NW_004443982.1:240493-248346 GCF_000243295.1 Trichechus manatus latirostris | reverse complement strand
TTTTAGCTCAGTAATGAAGTCACTCTTGAGGTTCACCCTTCAGCCAAAGATTAGACAGGCTCATAAAACAAAATAAGACTAAATGGGCACACCAGACCAGGGGCAACGACGAGAAGGCAGGAGGGGACAGGAAAACTGGTAATGGGGAACCCAAGGTTGAGAAGGGGAGAGTGTTGACACATAGCAGGGTAGGTAACCGTTGTCATAAAACAATATGTGTACTAACTGTTTAATGAGAAACTATTTGTTTGGTAAACCTTCATCTGAAGTACAATTAAAAAACCAGGAAAAACCAACTGATAGTGTTAGAAGTCAAAATAGTGGTTACTTCAGTAAGAAGGTGGCGGAGCTGGTGTGGACTTTGAAGAGGCAGAAAATGACGTTCTGGGGTGTGGAAATATTATATAACTTGACATATGTGGTAGTTACACAGGTGGACACATGTAAAAATGCACTAAGGAATACAATACTTTATGTATGTTATATCTAGTAAATTGTAATTGCGTTTCTAGAAGAATATTGAGTGTTTTGTATATATTGTTGAATAGGAAAAAAGTAGTTTTCAAAGAAGTATAAATAATGCGATCCAAAAAAAAAATTCTAATATACAAGATGTATACATATGCATAGAAAAAGTGCTAACCCTGAAAATAAAATGTTTTTACAACAACCCTCCCCCCAAAAAGAAAATATTACCCATTCTCGTTGTTGTCAAGTTGATTGCAACTCATAGCCACCCTTAGGACAGAGTAGAATTGCTCCACAGGGTTTCCAAGACTGTAATCTTTACAAAAGCAGACTGCCACATCATTCTCCCACGTGGTGGCTGGTGCGTTCAAACCGCCAACCTTTCAGTTACCAACCGAGTGCTTAACCACTATGCTGCCACCAAATAGAATTTAGCAATATGTAAAAAGAATTATACAGTATGACTAAGTGTGCTTTATTCCAGGGATGAAAGGCTGATTCAATATTCAAACAATTAATCAATGTATTATGCCATATTAAGAGGCTAGAAGAAAAATCATACTTGACAAATCTAAACACCAATACATGACAAAAAAAAACTGTCAGAAAAATAGGAATAGTTGAAAACATCCTCAGCTTGATAAAAAAATAACTATAACTGACATCATACTTAAGTGAAAGACTGAATACTTTCCACCTAATATTAGGAATAAGACAAGTATATCCACCTTCACCATAGTTATTCAACATAGTACTGGAAGTCCTATCCATTGAAAATAAGGAAAGAAAAAAGTAATAATAGGCATATGGATCAAAAAGAAAGAAAGACATCACTCCCTATTTGCAGATCACATGATGCACTACATTAAAAAAAAATGCAAGAAATGTACAGGAAATTCCTAAAGCTAATAAGTGTGTCAGCAAGGTTGCATGATACAAGATTATCATACAAAAATCAATTGTGTTTCTATATACCACCAGTGAACACATGGAAATGAGAATTAAAAATACAATACAAATTACTCAAAAAAAAAGAAATACTTACGTGTAAATCTAATAAAACTTGTACAAGATGTGTGTGCTGAAAACTTCAAAACAGTGATGAAACCAAATTAAAAAATACCTTAATAAATGGAGACACATACAGTTTTCATGGATTGGAAAGCTCAACATAATAAAAATGTCAATTCTCCCTAAATGGATATATAGGTTTAACACAATTCCTATCAAAATATCATCAAGATGTTTCATAGATATAGACAAGATTATTTGAAAATTTATATTGAAAGGAAAAGTCACTAGAAGAGCTAAAACAATCTTCAAAAAAAGAATAAAGTGGGAGGAATCATTCTGCCCAATATTAAGTCATACTCTATAGCTACAGTAATCAAGACTGTTAGTATTTGCAAGGGATAGACACATAAATCAATACAACACAGCAGAGAATCCAGAAACAGCCTCACACAAGTATGGCCAACTTATTTTTTACAAAGCTTCAAAACTAATTCAATGGAGGAGGAGTATTCTTTTCAACAAATAGTGCTGAAGCAATTGAATATCCATAGGTAAATGAATGAACCTTGACCTAATCCTCACACCTTGTCTTAGGCTGGTTTCTCTAGAGAAGCAAAATCAGCAAAGCGTATAAATATATATATACAGAGAGAGAAAGAGAGATTTATATCAAGGAAATGACTCATGCGGTTGCAGAAGCTGGAATGTCCCAAGTTCATGGGTCAGGATAGAGGCTTCTCCTGATTCACGTAGCCTCAGAGGCTGGCGAACCCAAGATCAGCAGGTAAGAGAGCAGGATTCTTGCTCACAGGCTGCAAAGATCAATGAATCCCAAGACTGGCAGGCAAGAACTCCAGGTAAGCTGCTAGCTCAAGTCCCAAGAACAGGAGGTCAGATGAACATGAGCCAGCTGCAAGACTCAACAAGGGCGAAAAGCCCCCAAGCCTTGCCAGAATGTCCGCTTATATTCAATGCAGTCCACAAGCCCAAGGAAACTCCCTTTCAACTGATTGGCTACTCACTGCAGATCCCATCATGGGGTTGATCACATACCAAATCTCAATAGGGAAGTGATCACATTATATGACTGCCAAAACACAGAATCACAGCCCAGACAAGTTGACACACAATCTTAACCATCACACACCTCATTAAAAAATTAACCCAAATGGATCATAGGTTTAAATGTGAATCTTTACTTCAAAGCAAAAAGTTTTTTTTTCTTTTTAAAAATAATATTTTATTGTGTTTTGATGAGAGTTTACACAACAAATTATTCAGTGACATCAGTTACATTTTTTACAATGGGTCAACATTCTCATTAATTCTGTTCTGGTTGTTCCATTTCCAATAATTTAGCGTCTCTGCCCCCTTACCTTCTCATCTTTGCTTTAGGGTAATTGTTGTCCATTTGGTACTCTCTAGATTTGTTACCTTAGGATTGTAAACCTATTTTAATTTGATAAGTGGAATGGATAGAACAGTATTAAATAATTTCTTTACCATTCAAGCACAATTTACTTTTTTATTTTTTTTTTATTGTGCTTTAGGTGAAAGTTTAACCTCAAGTTAATTTCTCATACAAAAATTTATATACGTATTGTATTGTGACATTAGGTGCAATCCCCACAATGTGACAGCACACTCCTCCTTTCCACCCTGGGTTCCCTGTGTCTATTCAACCAGTTCTTGTCCCTTCCTGCCTTCTCATCCTGCTTTTGGACAGGAGCTGCTCATATGGTGTCATATATCTGATTGAACTAAGAAGCACGTTCCTCACTTGTATTACTTTATGTTTTATAGTCCTTTCGAATCTTTGTCTGAAGAGTGGGCTTTGGGAATGGTTTCAGTTCTGGATTAACAGAGCATCCAGGGGCAATAGTTTCAGGGGTTCCTCCAGTCTCTGTCAGACCATTAAGTCTGGTCTTTTTATGTGAATTTCAATTCTGTTCTACATTTTTCTCCTGCTCTTTTCCAGACTCTCTGTTGTGTTCCCTGTCAGGACGGTCATTGGTGGTATCTGGGCACCATCTAGTTCTTATGGTCTCTGGCCGGTGGAGTATCTGGTTCATGTGGTCCTTTAGTACTTTGGGCTAGCATTTTCATTGTTTTGGTTTTCTTCATTCTCCTTTGCTCCAAGTGGAATGGGACAAATAGATGTATCTTAGATGCCTGCTCTCAAGCTTTTAAGACCTCAGACACTCCTCACCAAAGTGGGATGTAGAACATTTTCTTTATAAACTATCTTATGCCAATTCACCTAGATGTCCCCTGAAACTATGGTCCCCAGGCCCCAGTCCCAGCTACTCTGTCCCTCAAAGTGTTTGGATGTGTCTAGGAAAACTTCTTTGCTTTTGCTTTGGTCCAGTTGTGCTGACTCACCCTGTATTGTGTGTTGTCCTTCCCTTCACCAAAGTTGACCCTTGTTTACTACCTAGTTAGTGATTTCCCTTCCCCCTCCCTCCCCACCCTCATAACCATCAAAGAATGCTTTATTCTGCATTTAAACCTTTTCTTGAGTTCTTATAATACCGGTCTCATACAATATTTGTACTTTTGTGACTGACTTATTTCGCTCAGCATAATGTCCTCTAGATTCATCCATGCTGTGAGATGTTTTGGTGATTCATCATTGTTCTTTATCGTTGCATAGTGTTCCATTGTGTGTATGTACCATAATTTGTTTATCCATTCCTCTGTTGATGAGCATGTAGGTCGTGTTCATCTTTTTGCCATTGTGAATAGGGTTGCAGTGAACCAGGGTGTGCATACGTCTATTCATGTGATGGCTTTTATTTCTCAAGGTTATATTCCTAGGAGTGGGAGTGCTGGATCTTATGGTATTTCTATTTTTAACTTTTAAAGAAAGCGCCATATCATTTTCCAAAGTGGTTGTACCATTTTACATTCCCACCAGCAGTGCGTTAGGGTTCCAATCTCCCTACAACCTCCCCAACATTTGTTATTTTGTGTTTTTTGGATTAGTGCCAACCTCGTAGGGATGAGATGGCATCTCATTGTAGTTTTGATTTGCATTTCTCTAATGGCTAATGATTGTGAGCATTTCCTCACGTGTCTGTTAGCCGCCTGAAAGTCTTCTTTAGTGAAGTGTCTGTTCATTTTTTTAACTGGGTTATTTGTCTTTTTGTTGTTGAGGTGTTGCAGTACCTTGTAGATTTTAGGGATTAGACCCCTATCAGATATGTCATAGCCAATTTTTTTTCCCGGTCTGTAGGTTGTCTTTTTACTCTTTTGAAGATGTCTTTTGATGAGCGTAAGTGCTTGATTTTCAGGAGCTCCCAGTTATCTAGTTTCTCTTCTTGTGCTTGTGCATTGTTAGTTATGGTTTGTGTACTATTTATGGCACGTATTAGTGCCCCTAGCATTGTCCCTATTTTTTCTTCCATGATCTTTATCATTTTAGATTTTATATTTAGGTCTTTGATCCATTTTGAGTTAGTTTTTGTGTATGGTGTGAGGTATGGGTCCTATTTCATTTTTGTACAAATGAATATCAAGTTATGCCAGCACTATTTGTTAAAGAGACTGTATTTTCCCCATTTAATGAACTTTGGGACTTTTTCAAATATCAGCTGTTCATAGATGGATAGATTTACCTCTAGGTTCTCAATTCTGTTTCATTGGTCTATGTGTCTGTTGTTGTACCAGTACCAAGCTGTTTTGAGTACCATGGTGGTATAATAGGTTCTAAAATCAAGTAGTGTGAGGCCTCCCACTTTGTTCTTATTCTTTAGTAATGGTATACTTATCCAGGGCCTTTTCCTTTTCCATATACAGTTGGTGATTTCCTTTCTCCGTCTTGTAAAAAAAAATGTAGTTTGAATATGGATAGGGATTGCATTGTATCTGTAGATGGCTTTGGGTGGAATTCACATTTTCACACTGTTGAGTCTTCCTATGCATGAGCATGGTAAGTTTTTCCACTTATGTATGTCTCTTTTGGTTTCTTACAGTAGTGTTTTGTAGTTTTCTTTGTGCAGATCTTTTACGTCTCAGGTTAGATGTATTCCTAAGTACTTTATCTTCTTAGGGAGCTTTTGTAAATGCTATTGATTTGGTGGTTTTCTTTTCAAGGTTCTCTTTATTGGTGTAGAGAAGTCCAACTGATTTTTGTATGTTTATCTTGTATCCTGATACTTTGCTGAAGTCTTCTATTAGTTCCAATAGTTTTCTTGTAGATTCTTTGGGGTTTTCTCTATATACAGTCATAATCTGTGAATAGGGATACTTTTACTTCTTCCTTACCAATCTGGATGCCCTTTATTTCTTTTTCTTGCCTTATTGCTCTGGCTATGACCTGCAGCATAATGTTGAATAAGAGTGATGATAAAGGGCATCCTTGTCTGGTTCCTTTCCCAAGGGGAATGCTTTCAGTCTCTCTCCATTTATAATGATGTTGGCTGTTGGTTTTGTATAAATGCCCTTTATTATATTGAGGAATTTCCATTGTATTCCTATATTCTGAGGGTTTTTATCAGGAATGAGTGTGGGACTTTGTCAATGTCTTTTCTGAATCATTTGATAGGATCATGTGGTTCTTTTCTTTTGTTTTATTTATGTGATGGATTACATCGATTGATTTTCTAATGTCGAACCATCCCTGCATACCTGATATGAATCCCAATTGGTCATGATGTATTATTTGTTTGATATGTTGCTGAATTCTATTGGCTAGAATTTGTTGAGGATTTTTGTGTCAATGTTCATGAGGGATATCAGTCTGTAAGTTTCTTTTTTTGTGGTATCTTTGCCTGGCTTTGGTGTCACGGTTATGCTAGCTTCACAGAATAAGTTTGGCAGTATTCCTTCCTTTTCTATGCTCTGAAATACCTTTAGTAATACTGGTGTTAACTGTTCTCTGAAAGCTTGGTAGAATTCTCCAGTGAAGCCATCTGGGCCTAGGCTTTTTTTTTTTTTTTTTTTTTGGTGGGGGGATTTTTTTCTATTACCTCTTCAATGTCTTCTTTTGTTATGACTTTATTTAGTTTTTCTACCTCGACTTGTGTTACTTTAAGTAGGGCGTGTGTTTCTAGAAATCTGTCCATTTCCTCTAGGTTTTCAAATTTGTTGGAGTACAATTTTTCATAGCATTCTGTTATGATCCTTTTTATTTCAGTTAGATGTGTTGTGATACCACCCATCTCGTTTCTTATTCTGGCCATTTGCTTCCTCTCCTGTTTTTCTTTTGTCAGTTTGGCCAATGGTTTGTCGATTTTGTTGATCTTTTCAAAGAACCAACTTTTCCTCTTGTTGATTCTTTTCATTGTTTTTCTTTTCTCTATTTCATTTATTTCTGCTCCAATCTTTATTATTCCCTTTTTTCTGATGCCTGAGGGCTTCTTATGCTGCTCTCTATTTTTTCAAATTGTAGGGTAAATGTTTTCATTTGGTCCTTTTTTCTTTTTGTATGTGTGCATTTATTGTTATAAATAGACCTCTAAGCACTGCTTTTGTGGTGTCCCAAAGGTTTTAGTAAGATGTGTTTTCATTCTCATTTGATTCTATGAGTTTTTTTTGTTCCATTCTTAATTTCTTCTGAATCCAGTAGTTTTCAAGCAAGGTGTTGTTCAGTTTCCATATATTTGATTTTTTTTTCTTGCTGCTTCTGTTACTGATTTCTACTTTTATGGCATTATCATCAGAAAAGATGCTTTGCATTATTTCATTGTTCTGGATTCTGTTAAGGGTTGTTTTGTTGCCAAAAGTGTGATCTATTCTGGAGAATGTTCCATGTGCATTGGAAAAGAATGTATACTTTGCTGCTGTCGGGTGGGTTGTTCTGTATATGTGGATGAGGTCAAATTGACTGATTGTGCCGTTTAGATCTTCTGCATCTTTACTGAGTTTCTTTCTAAATGTTCTGTCCTTCATCAAAAGTGATGTGTTGATGTCTGCTACTATTATTGTGGAGCTCTCTATTTCTCTGTTCAATGCTGTTAGAGTTTCTTTTGTGTATTTTGAAGCCCTGTCATTGACTGTGTATATATTTATTAAAGTTATATCTTCCTGGTGTATTTACCCTTTAATCATTATGTAGTGTCCTTCCTGTTCCTTTGGGTGGATTTTACTTTAAAATATATATTGTTGGAGATTAATATTGCCATTTCTGCTCTGTTTTGTTTGTTGTTTACTTGATATATTTTTTCCATCCTTTGAATTTTTGATTCTTTATGTATTTGTGTCTATGTTGTGTCTCTTGTAGACAGCATATATACAGATGATTTTTTTAATATTTTATTGTACTTCAGGTGAAGGCTTACAGAACAAACAGTTTCTCATGAAACAGTAGTACACATGTTGTTTTATGACATTGGTTAACAACCCCACAACATATTAACCCTCTAAATTCT
>NW_004443982.1:224510-233803 GCF_000243295.1 Trichechus manatus latirostris | reverse complement strand
TCTCTTTATGGGTGCATTGAGTCCATTTACTTTCAGTGTAATTATTGATAGATGTGAATTTGTTGTTGTCATTTTGTAGTGCTTTTTTTTTTGTGGTCCTGAAGTTTTCTTTGTTCTTCTTACTCTCTTATGCTGAGTTACTTTTGTTTGTGAATTTTTTTTTCATTTCTTTTGTTTTTGTAGGTTTTGTTTTTGCCGAGACTTTATGTTTTTCCTCTTTATTTTTATATGTATGTTAACTTTCTTTGTGGTTACCATGAATTTTACCCTTATCTTTCTAAGTTTGAAGCAGGCTACCATTACTTGGTATCACCTTGCCTTCCTTTCCATTAGAAAGTTCTATACCTATGCCATTTATTCCCTCTTTTATTGTTTTGATTTTGTTGTCATTTATTGATTAACTGCTTTGCTGTGGAGGGACGGTGTGGTGCTTCTGCCTAGAGCACCATTTTGCTGGAACTCTGTCACGGATGATTTTTTTAATCTATTCTGTAACTCTTTGTCTCTTTATTGGTGCATTTAAGCCATATACATTCAGTGTCATTATTGATAGGTATGTTTACTGCTGTTATTTTGATTTTTTTTTTTGTGTGTGTGTGGTGTTGACAGTTTCTTTGTTCCACTTAATTTTCTGTGCTCAGTCGTTTTTCTTTATGTATTTTATTTCATCTCTTTCATTATTTGTTGATGTTGTGTTGGCTGAGTCTTTATGTTTTTCTTCTTTTTTATTTTGATGGGTAGGCTTTTTGGGTTCCTTTGAGGTTACCTTGAAATATACCTTTTTTTTTCTAAGTTTAAACCAATCTTGTATTTCTTGATATCACTTTAGCTTACACTCCAGATTGAAGTTCTATGACTATACTGTTTATTGCCTCTTTTTTGTTTTGACCTTATTATCGTTTACTTATTGACGTCTCTGGTTTCTTATTTTCAGTGTTTTAGCTTTGGTTTGTTTTTGTAAATTCTGTATCTTGGTTGATAACTGGTTG
Source organism: Trichechus manatus latirostris (assembly GCF_000243295.1). Classification (NCBI taxonomy): domain Eukaryota; kingdom Metazoa; phylum Chordata; class Mammalia; order Sirenia; family Trichechidae; genus Trichechus; species Trichechus manatus. The sequence goes on along the minus strand of NW_004443982.1, from coordinate 232,814 downwards.
ATCTGTCCTGTGTCCTAGTCTAGAATAGTTGTCTAATATTTTTGGTTCTATACCCACAGGACTCCCTTTAATATTTCTTTTAATTTTGGTTTGGTTTTTACATATTCCCTTTACTTCTTTTTATCTGGAAATGACCTAATTTTGCCATAATATTTGAGAGTTTTTTTTTTTTTTTTTGCCAAATATATAATTCTTGGCTGGCAATTTTTTTTCCTTCAAGGCTTTGTATATTTCATCCCATTGCCTTCCTGCCTGCATGGATTCTGCTGAGTAGTCAGAGCTTAGTCTTATTGGTTCTCCTTTGTAGGTAATTTTTCATTTATCGCTAGCCACTCTCAAGATTCTATCTTTGTCTTTGCTTTTGGCAATTTCGATTATGGTATGCCTTGGTGACTTTCTGTTGGGGCCTACACTGTATGGGGTTTGTTGAGCTTCTTGGATAAATATCCTCTCATTTTTCATGATATCAGGGAAGTTTTTTGCCAGAAAATCTTCAACAATTCTCACTGTGCTTTCTGTTATCCCCCCTTGTTCTGATACTCTGATCACTCATAGGATTTTCCTGTTGATAGTGACCCATGTAATTCTTAGATTTCCATCATTTTAAAAAAAATTATTTTATCTAATTTTTCCTCAAATAATTTGGTGTCAAGGGATTTATCTTCAGTCTCACTAATTCTGACTTCCATTGTGTCAATTCTGCTCCTATGGCCTTCTATTAAGTTGTTTAATTCTGAATTTTTTTTTTTTGTTAATCTTTTGGATTTCTAGCTGCTGTCTTTGTATAGTTTCTAGCAACCTGTTAATATTGTCATTTTGTTCTTGTATTGTTTTTCTGAATTCCTCTATTACTCTGTCTCTGTGTTCCTTGGCTTGGTTTGAGTTTTGCATGATCTTCTTCCTGGTATCTTAGAGAGCTCTGTATATTAGTCTTTTGAATTCTTTCTAAGGTAGTTCCATTGCCTTGTTTTCCTCAAGAAGGTTTCCTGGTACTTTATTTTGGTCACTTGTTGGAGCCATCTTGACCTGCTTCTTTATGTGACTTGATAGTGACTGTTGTCTCTGAGCCATCAATGTTATATTTCTTTATTTATTGTATGTTTGTTAGCTGTGTCTTGACTTTTTGTTTTGTTTTGCCTTTATATGCTCAAGTAGGCTGGGCTTGTGAGTTACTTTGGTTGATGGTGTCTTTGAAGCTCTCACATCCTGTCTTCCGGTGGTCAGAGCAGCTACTAGGTGTGTCAGCCCAGGAATTTGTTCATTTTTCCTGTGGGGGTGGTGCACAGGTGTACAGGTCACTGAGTGTGTGGTACAGACTCTCACCTACAGTCATAGATGGTCAGGGTTGCCCTGGGGTGTTCAGAGCAGGCACAGTTATCTGGCTGCAGTGTGAGTCTATGTGTGGAGCAAGGCAGGGGAGCTGATGGCTGCCCCCAGGTGCCTGGGTGGAGGATGTGTCCCTGTCTCCGAGAGCAGGTAATGGGGGGTTTGCATCCAGTCCTTGGCCACCCAGTGCTGTTGGCTGGAGGGACTGGGTGGCACCACTAATTCTCAGACCCTGGTCATGGGTGGCTAGATGGAGAAGGTGGTACACCAGCCCTCTGGTCCCTGGTGTGGGTGGGTGAGGCCCCTGCTTAGGGTACAGCGAGTGTTAAATATTACAAATCTGCAGCTCCCCCTTGGCTGCTGCAGTTGAAAATGGGCTTCAGGTGTATGCTTTCCTGTTTCATGCTAATGAGGGCTTGCAGTGTTTAAGCGGCCCACACAGGTCTGGGCAGGGGTGAAGGGCACAACAAGTCTGTGGACCACTTATGTCAGTGGCTGTGTGAAGGGGCATGGCTTCACATCCAGCTCTGAGTTCCCGGCTTAGGGGACATGGCAGTTGTTGAATACTGCTGGACTGATGTAGGAGAGGAGCAGGGTGGGACTTGGGTGAGGGGAAGGAAGCACTTCTCTGCTGTGAAACTCTGGGAGGAAGAGGGGTTATTTTCCCCCTGCGTGATAGTTTAGAAACTTGCACTTAACTTTTGCAGGTCTGGTGTCGCCCCTACTTGATTCTGGAGATGTCTGCAGATTCTCTTTTGCTTGGCTGCACCCAATGTGGTGAGGTTCGTCTTTGAATGATGCTGCTTCTCTCAGCCCATGTGTGCTGCACAGACTCAGCTAGCAGGGCCCTGGGGATCTCAAGATCTGTACTTCTCCGCTGCTTTTTAATCATCTCTCCTTCCACTTGCTTTCAATTCTTCAGCTTTGTCTTTGATGATTAGTGTTCCTAGATTGTCAAATATAATCGATTTACTTGTTTTTTTCTCGTCTTTGCTTCTTGGCCCCATCTCAGCAAAAAGTTTTAAAAAGTCACTTGGGTAGGTCTTTTTTTCCTCCCGCACATAGGATAAAATTTTTGTATCCTGGGGCTTGGTGAAATGTTCTTAGACAAAAAAAAAGTAAGATTGATAAGAGAAAAAGTTGATAAATTGGACTTCATTAAAATCCTAAACTTTTACTCTTTGAAAGACCCTGTTAAGGGGATGAAAATACAAGCTCCAGAGTGGAAGAAAATATTTGCAAACCACAAGTCTGACAAAGGACCCATATCTAGACTGTATGAAGAGCTCTCAAAACTCAATAGAAAATAAACACAATCCAATCAGAAAATGGGCAAAAGACATAAGAGCTATTTTAGTAAAGAGGATATGTGGATAGCAAGTAAGGACATGAACAGATTTTCAATATCAGTAGCCATTAGAAAAATGTGAATTAAGATCAAAATGAACTATCACCACAAGCTTATTAGATCAGCTAATATAAATATTGTGACATTATCAAATGGTGGTGAGGGTACAGAGAAACTGGATCTCTCATACATTACTAGTGGTATTGTTAAATAGTACAGCCACTCTAGAAAATAGTTTATCAGTTTCTTAGTAAACTAAACATACACTTACCCTACAACTTAGCAAATGAAGTCCTGGGTATCTATCCAGATAAATAAAAACTTGTGTCCATGCAAAAACCTGTACATGATTGTTTGTAGTAGCTGTATTTGTAATAGCTCCAAACTCGAAATAGTAAAAATATCCTTTAATAGGTAAATGGTTAAACAAATTGTGGTACTTTCACACCATGGTATGCTACTTAACCGTAAGAAGGAACAAAATAATACCCTTGAATGAATCCCAAGGGCATTATGCTGAAAAAAAAGTCAGTCTCAAAAGGCACAAACTGTATGATTTCATTTATATATAACATTCTCAAAATGAAAAAACTATAGAGATGGAGAATAGATTAGTGCCTGCCAGAATGGTGCAGGAAAGGGAGGTGAGTGTGAGTATAAAAGGGTAGCACAGGAGAGCTCTTTGTGGTGATGGAATAGTTCTGAATCTTTATTGTAGTAGTGTTTAAATGAATCTACTCAAGAGATAGAATGACATAGAACTTTACACACACATTGCACCGATGTCAGTTCTCTGGTTTTGATATGTACTATAGTTAGGCAAGATGTAACTACTGGAGGAAACTGAATGAAGGGTACCTGGGACCATTAAGTACGATCTTTGGAACTTTGTGAATCTTTATTCAAAACAAAAAGTTTTAAAAAGTCACTTGTGTTAGGTCTTTTTTCTCCCCCTTTTAATGTACTAGGAGCTCTGATAGTGCAGTGATTAAGCACTAGGCTGCTAACCGAAAGGTCAGCAAGTGGAACCAGCCAGCCACTCCATGGGAGAAAGATGTGGCACTCTGCTTCTTTAAAGATTACAGCCTTGGAAACTCTATGGGACAGTTCTACTCTGTCCTATAGGGGTACTGAGAGTTGGAATCTACTTGACAGCATTAGGGTTTTTTGTTTGTTTGTTTGTTTTTTTGTTTAATGTAGTTATGTTACTCATCTGAAATATTGTTTGTTAAATTTATTTCTGTATGTATTCCATTTTCATGATTTTCTCACCCTGGCTTATTTTAACTTTTAATTTTTTGGTATGTAAAGCATTAACATGATTGTAAAAGTCAGAACGGTACAAAACGGCATAATAAGAGAAGTGTCGTTCCCCACATACTCTTTCCACCCAATCTCACTTAGTGGACTAATCTTATTATTCTGTAGTTTATCCTTCCTATTGTTTTTTGCATAAATGACTGGATGCAAGTATATTTTCTTATTGCCTTTTCTTTATTACAAAGATGGTAGCTTATCATAGATACTCATTTACACTTTTCTTTTTTTACTCAACCATACATGATGAAACTCATTGCCTATCAATTCTTGTCAATTCTCTATTTTTTTATATGTAACTGCATAGTACTCCACTGCGTGGATATAGAACAGTTCACTCTCTTAGGTATGGACATATGCTTTCCAATATTTTACGTTTGCAAAGTGTTTAAATGAATAACTTTGTGCACATAAATTTTTGTATTGTTGGAAGTGTACCTCCAATAAAACTTCTAGAACTGTAAAAAAAAATTGGTTTTGTCAAATACTGGCAATTCTTATTTGTAGAAGTTGTACCGTACTGTGTTCACACCAGCAGTGTATGAGAGTGCCTGTTTTCTCACAGGCTCATGAACAGAATGTGTTGTTAAGTTTTTGAATTTTTATTAATGTGATGGATGAGACATGCAATATAATTGTAGTTTTCATTTTCATCCCTCTTATTATGAATGGCATGAACAACAGTTCGTATACCTAAAGGCAATATATAATCTTTTTGTCTTTTGCCCATTTTAATATAGACTTTGTCTTCTTTCCTTTATTTTTAATTGATACATACTTCACATACCATATAATTTAATTTTTCAAGTGTACAATTCAGTGGTTCTAGGTATATTCACAAGGCTGTGCAACCATCACCACTATTTATTCCAGAATATTTTCATTACCCACCCAAAACAAAGTCCACACTCATTAGCAATTACTCTCCATTCCCCTTCTCTCAGCCCCAGGCTATCGATATTCTACTGTGTGGCTCTATGAATTTGTCCACTCTTGGCATTTAATATGAATGAAAACACATAATGTGTGATCTTTTGTGTCTAGCTTCTTTCACTTAGTGTAATGTTTTCAAGAGTCATCCATGGTGAAGCATACATCATTAGTTCACACCTATTTTTGGCTAGAAAATATGCCATTTAATTGATATACCACATTTTGTTTATCCATTTATCAGTTGAGGAATATTTGGGTTGTTTCCACTTTTTTACAATTGTAAATAGTGCTTCTATGAATATTTAGGTACAGAAGAGGCTGGGCCAAGATGGCGGTGTAGTCAGACGCTGCCTATATCCCTCTTAAAACAAAAACCTGGAAAAACAAGTGATTTGATTATATATGAATATCTAGAAGCACTGAACCAGGCAAAGTTGAGGAATCGGACTGAGTGGTGGGGGGAGATGGAGACAGTTAGGAAAAACGCAGCAGCAGCAGAGTGGTGGCAGCGGGACAGCAACTCTTCAGCTGCGCCGGGTCTGCAGTGCAGCAGGCAAACAGCTGTGCACACACTGGGGAAGCAGTTTCCACACTGAGAGAGATCTGGCAGCAGAGATTCTGCTTGGACACTCTGAACCAGTGAAAAACGTCTCCCAAGTGGCTAAAGATAAGTACATGCCTACGGCCTTTCACAGGGATTTAAAAAAAAAAAAGCCCATTTGGGAAAAACCTCTCTCCCTTTTAACTCCTCCCTCCCAGCTCTGCATCAGGAGTCCACTGGGCTAGCAGTAGATCCCAAAAGGCGCCCTGACCCATTCTCCTGGCCTTGGAGAGGTAACAAATAAGCTACTGGCTCCCGTAAGCCAGGAACTCAGGGTCGGCACAGCTCTTTTGCTAGGCACAGGCATAAGGGGTCTGCAGACTTTGAGTGCCTTACACCCCTGTATAAACTTGTGGGGACCCATCTCAACAGGGTTAGCCCTCACTACCATAGTACAACAGGGCAAACATCTGAAGTTTAACTTCAACTGTTTCAGCTGTGAAGTGGCAGATTTGTGACCCTCAAAACAGCCCTGCCCCTTAAGTAGGCACTAGTACTGATCCGCAACAGGGGCTTGAGGTCTGGTGATGTCACCAAAACTACCTAGTCATCTGCTACAGTAGTCCAAGAAAAAGTGGTGCCCTGGAGTCTTTACAGCCAACAGAGAGGGGTGCTCATAGTCTGGCTGTAAAACTCACCTACCTACTCGCCCTAGGGAATAGAGACACACGTTCTTTTCAGACTCTCAGGGGCAGCCGTCAGCCCCCTGCCTGGCTCAGTGCGTGATTCCCTACCACAGCCAGAGTTCAGTGCCTGCACCAATCACCCATGCCTCTCTAGGACTGTAGGTGAGATCCTTCACCACACTCTTGGTGACTTATTGCCCGGACACCTTAGCTGAACCCATATAGGAAAATTTAATGGACTCTTGTGGGCACATACTTAGTTACAGAACTAACTACCAGGTGACAGGACGTTACAGCTTCAAAGCAGCCAATAATCAAGCTAGAACACACGAGCAGCCTATTGGGACATATCAAAACAAAACAAGAAGCTAGGATTCACTAACCAAATATAAAATGAAATTATAATAACTTATTGATGGCTCGGAGACAACAGTCAATATCAAATCACATAAAGAGGCAGTCCATGATGGCTTCAGCAAGCTCCCAAAATAAAGAATCAATAAATTCTCTGGAGGAAGAGAATTTCTTGGAATTACCAGAGGCAGAATACAATAGATTAATATACTGAACACTTCTAGAAATTAGAAAGGAAATTCTATAAAATGCAGAACTTGCCAGGGAACATACAGACAAAGTAGCAGCAGAACTTAAAAAAGTTATTCAAGAGCATAATGACAAATTTAATAGGCTGCAAGAATCCATAGAGAGACAGCAATCAGAAATCCAGAAGATTAACAGTAAAATTTCACAATTAGACAACTCAATAGAAACTCATAGGAGCAGAATTGAGGCAGTAGAAGTTAAAATTAGTGGCATTGAAGATAAAGCACTTGAAGCCAACTTATTTGAGGAAAAATCAGGTAAAATAATTAAAAAGACTGAGGAAACTCTAAGGGTCATGTCGGACTCTGTCAAGAGAAATAACCTACGAGTGATTGGAGTACCAGAACGGGGGCAGGGGGGGATAACAGAAAATACAGAGAAAATTGTTGAAGATTTGTTGACAGAAAACTTCCCTGATATCATGAAAGATGACAAGACATCAATCCAAGATGTTCATCAAACCCCAAATAAGGTAGATCCCAAAAGAAAGTCACCAAGACATATTACAATCAAACTTACCAAAACCAAAGATGAAGAGAGAATTTTAAGAGCAGCTAAGAATAAAAGAAAAGTCATCTACAAAGGAGAGTCAATTAGAATAAGCTTGGACTACTCAGCAGAAACCATGCAGGCAAGAAGGCAATGGGATGACACATATAAGGCCTTGAAGAAAAATAACTGCCAGCCAAGAATTATACATCCAGCAAGACTGCCTCTCAAATATGATGGTGACATTAGGGAATTTCCAGATAAACAGAAGTTCAGGGAATTTGCAAAAAACAAACCAAAATTACAAGAAATACTAAAGGGAGTCCTACAGTTAGATAATCAATAACACCAGATAACAATGCAAGACTAGAACACAGGACAGAGCAACAAGATATGGACTCAGATAAGGAAGGCGAAAATACATCAAAGCTAAAACATTGAAAATAAGGAAACAGAGATATCAATATGTAAAAAAGGACAACATTAAAACAAAAAAGAGGGACTTAAAAAATGCAGACATTGATTTTTTATATGGAGGCGAAGTCAAGGTGATACAAAGCAATGAAAGACTGGTATATACTTAGAAAAATAGGGGTAAATATTAAGTTAACCACAAAGGAATCTAACAATCCTACAAATCAAAATAAAAAACTAGAAAAAACATAAAGACCCAGCAAACACAAAATCTACAACAATGAAAAAGATGAAAAAAATACATAAAGAAAAACAGCACAGAAAATTAAGGGGAACAAAGAGACTGTGAAGAGCACACAAAAAGAGATATCAGGAAGACAGCACTAAACTCATACCCATCAATAATTAAGATGAATGTAAAAGGACTTGATGCACCAATAAAGATACGGAGAGTGGCAAATTGGATAAAAAAGCATGATCCATCTATATACTACCTGCAAGAGACACATCTTAGACTTAAAGACATAAACAGGCTAAAAATCAAAGGATGGAAAAAATATATCAAGCAAACAACACTCAAAAAAGAGCAGGAGTGGCAATATTAATCTCTGACAAAATAGACTTTAAAGTAAAATCCACCACAAAGG
>NW_004443982.1:194854-222147 GCF_000243295.1 Trichechus manatus latirostris | reverse complement strand
AACACTTATGCTCATCAAAAGACTTCACCAAAAGAGTCAAAAGACAACCTACAGACTGGGAAAAAAATTTTGGCTATGAGAAGTCCAATCAGTGTATAATCTCTAAAATCTACAAGCTAGTGCAAAACCTCAACAACAAAAAGACAAATAACCCAATTAAAACATGGGCAAACGATATGAAAAGGCATTTCACCAAAAAAGATATTCGGGTGGCTAACAGACACATGAAGAAATGCTCACGATCATTAGCCATTAGAGAAATGCAGATCAAAACTACAGTGAGATATCGTCTCACCCTAGCAAGGCTAGCATTAATCCAAAAGCCACAAAATAATAATTGCTAGAGAGGTTGTGGGGAGACTGGAACACTTATACACTGTTGGTGGGAATGTAAAATGGTACTACCACTTTGGAAATAGATTTGGTGCTTCCTTAAAAAGCTAGAAATAGAAGTACCATACGATCCAGCTATCCCACTCCTTGGAATATAACCTAGAGAAACTAGAGCCGTCACGCAAATAGATATACGCACACCCGTGTTCATTGCAGCACTGTTCACAATAGCAAAACTATGGAAACAACCTAGGTGTCCATCAACGGACTAACGGATAAACAAATTATGGTATCTCCACACAATGGAATACTATGCAACAATAAAGAACAACGATGAATCCGTGAAACATCTTATAATATGGAGGAATCCCTTGGTCACTTATGCTGAGTGAATTTAGTCAGTCACAGAAGGACAAATATTGTATAAGACCACTGTTATAAGAACTCAAGAAAAGGTTTAAACACAGAAGCAAACATTCTTTGATGGTTAAGAGGGTGGGGAGGGAGAGTAAGTGTTATTTACTAACTAGGTAGTAGATAAGAATCATCTTAGGTGAAGGGAAGGACAGCACACACTACAGGGGAAGTCAGCACAACTGGACTAAACCAAAGCTAAGAAGTTTCCTGAATACAATGAAACACTTTGAGGGACAGAGTAGCAGGGTTAGGGGTCTGGGGACCATGCTTTCATGGGACGTCTATGTCAATTTGCATAACAAAGCTTATTAAGAAAATGTTCTGCATCCTACTTTGGAGAGTGTCGTCTGGGGTTTTAAAAGCTTGCAAGCGGCCATCTAAGATGTATCGATTGGTCCCAACCAACTGGAGTAAAGGAGAATGAAGAACACCAAAGACACAAGGAAAGTATTGGCCCGGGAGACGGGGGAGTGGGGGCACATGGACCAGAGACTTCATCAGCCTGAGACCAGAGGAGCTGGGTGGTGCCCGGCTACCACCAGTGACTGCCCTGACAGGGAACACAACAGAGAGTCCATGATGGAGCAGAAGAAAGGTTGGGTTCAGAACTCGAATTCTAGTAAGAAGACCAGACTTAATGGTCTGAATGTGACTGGAGGATCCCCAGGAAGTATGGCCCCTGGATTCTCTATCAGCCCAGAACTAAAACAATTTCCGAGGCCACTCTTCAGACAGGGGTTGGACTGGACTGTGGGACATAAAATGAAGCTCCTGAGGAGTGTGCCTCTTAGGTCAAGTAGATACAAGAGACTAAACAGGTAGCTTCTGTCCGGAAGTGAGTTGGGAATGCAGAGACGTTTAGGAGCTGGTTGAATGGACATGGGGAATCAGGGGTGGAAAGGAGGAATGTGCTGTCACAGTATGGGGAGAGCAATTAGGGTCACATAACAATGTATGTATACATTTTTGTATGGAAGCCTAACTTGAAATGTAAACGTCATTTAAACTACAACAAAAAAAGAAAGAAAGCAATGCCAGGAGCAGAGCGAGTCCTTTGGACCTGAGGTTCCTGCGCTGAGACGCTCCCAGACCAAAGGAAGACTGATGCATCACAAGGACCTTCCCTCCAGAGCCGACAGAGAGAGAAAGACTTCTGCTGGAGCTGATGCCCTGAATTTGGACTTGTAGCCTACTGGACAGTGAGAGAATAAATTTCTCTTTGTTAAAGCCATCCACTTGTGGTATTTCTGTTATCGCAGCACTCGATGACTAAGACAACATCCTTAAGGTCAACTCTATTTTGAGGAGGCAGCTCTTCCCCAGTTGTATTTTGAGTTCCTTCCAACCCGAGGGGCTCACATCCCAGCACTTTATCAGATTATGTTAGGCTGCTTTTCATTGGCCAATTTTTTTCAGAAGCAGACCACCATGTCCTTCTTCTTAGTCTGTTTTAGTCTGGAAGCTCTGCTGAAAACTGTTCACCATGAAAGACCCTGCTGGTATTTGAAATACTGGTGATATAGCTTCCAGCATCACAGCAACACACAAGCCACCACGGTATGACAAGGCTGTTTTTTCAACAACATAAACAGCAACTATACACATAGACCTCACCAGATGGAATACACAGGATTCAGATCGACTACATCTGAGGAAAGAGATGATGGAGAAGCACAATATCACTAGTCAGAACAAGGCCAGGGGCCCACTGTGGAACAGACCTTCAATTTCTCTTAAGCAAGTTAAGTTGAAGCTGAAGAAAATTAGGGCTAGTCCATGAGAGCCAAAATACTATCTTGAGTATATACCACCTAAATTTAGAGACCATCTCAAGAATAGATTTCACTCATTGAATACTAATGATCGAAGACCAGAAGAGTTGTGGAACGACATCAAGGACATCATACATGAAGAAAGCAAAAGTAAAAAGAAGGAAAGAAAGAAAACACCAAAGTGGACGTGAGAAGAGACTCTGAAACCTGCTCTTGAATGTAGAGTAGCTAAAACTAACAGAAGAAATGGGAATGTAAAAGAACTGAACAGAAGATTTCAAAGGGCAGCTAGAGAAGACAAAGTAAAGTATTATAATGACTTGTGCAAAGATCTGGAGTTAGAAAAGCAAAAGGGAAGAACACGCTCGGTATTTCTCAAGCTGAAAGAACTGAAGAAAAAATTCAAGCCACACATTGCAATACTGAAGGATTCTGTGGGGAAAATATTAAATGACACAGGAAGCATCAAAAGCAGATGGAAGGAATACACAGAGTCTCTGTACCAAAAAGAATTCTTCGATCTTCAAACGTTTCAGGAGGGAGCATATGATCAAGAACCGATGGTACTGAAGGAAGTGGTCCAAGCTGCATTGAAGGCATTGGCGAAAAACAAGGCTCCAGGAACTGACAGATTACCAATTGAGATGTTTCAACAAACGGATGAAGGGCTGCAGGTACTCACTCGTCTATTCCAAGAAATTTGGAAAACAGCTACCTGGCCAACTGACTGGAAGATATCCATATTTGTGCCCATTCCAAAGAAAGGTGATCCAACAGAATGAGGAAATTATCAAACAATATCACTGATATCACATACAAGTAAAATTTTGCTGAAGATCATTCAAAAACAGTTGCAGCAGTACATGAATAGGGAACTGCCAGAAATTCAAGCCAGATTCAGAAGAAGATGTAGAACGAGCAGTATATCACTGATGTCAGATGGATCTTGTCTGAAAGCAGAGAATACCAGAAAGATGTTTACCTGTGTTTTATTGACTATGCAAAGGCATTTAACTGTGTGGATCATAAAAAATTATAGATAACATTGCCAAGAATAGGAATTCCAGAACAGTTAATTGTGCTTATGAGGAACCTGTACATAGACCAAGATGCAGTCATTCAAATAGAACAAGGGGATACCGCAAGATTTAAAGTCAGGAAAGGTGTGCGTCAGGATTGTATGTTTCACCGTATTCATTCAATCTGTATGCTGAGCAAATAATCTGAGACTATGTGAAATAGAATGTGGCATCAGGATTGGAGGAAGACTCATTAACAACCTGCAATATGTCGATTTGCTGAAAGTGAAGAGGACTTGAAGCACATATTGATGAAAATCAAAGACTACGGCCTTTAGTATGAATTGCACCTCAACATAAAGAAAACAATAATCCTCACAACTGGACCAATAAGCAAAATCATGATAAAGGGAGAAAAGATCGAAGTTGTCAAGGATTTCTTTTTGCTTGTATCCACAACCAGCACGAATGGAAGCAGCAGTCACGAAATCAAATGACGTATTGTGTTGGGCAAATCTGCTGCAAAAGACATCTTTAAAGTGTTAAAAAGCTAAGATGTCACCTTGAAGACTAAGATGCTCATGACCCAAGCCATGGTATTTTCAGTTGCCTCATATGCATGGGAAATCTGGACGATGAGTAAGGAAGACGGAAGAAGAATTGAAGCCTTTGAATTAGTGTTGGCAAAGAATATTGAATATACCACGGACTGCCAGAAGAATGAACAAGTCTGTCTTGGAAGAAGTACAGCCAGAATGTTCCTTAGAAGCAAGGGTGGCAGGACTTCATCTCACATATTTTGGACATGTTATCAGGACGGATCAGTCCCTGGAAAAGGACGCTATGCTTAGTAAAGTAGAAGGTGAACGAAAAAGAGGAAGACACTCAATGAGATGGATTGACATACTGGCTGCAACAATGGGCTCAAGCGTAACAACGATTGTGAGAATGGCACCTGACCAGGTGGTGTTTCTTTCTGTTGTACATAGGGTTGCTATGAGTTTGAACACCCTCGAAGGCACCTAACAACATAACAATAACAACAACAGTAACTAATGATGTTGAGCTTTTTTTCATATGATTAGTGACCATTAGGAAATATTTGTTTGGCGAAATGCCCATTCAAATCCTTTTCCCATTTTTTAAATCGCCTTTTTTTAAATTATTGAGTTTTCAGGATTCTTTATCTACTCTGGGCACTAAACTTTTATCAGATGTGTGATATGCAAACATTTTATCCTTTTCTATGGTTTTCATTTCACTATCTTGATAGTGTCACTTGAAACATGAAAGTATTTTAATTTTACAAAGTCCAAGTTATCTATATTTTTTCTCATTACTTGTACTTTAGGTATCATACCTATAAAACCATTATCTAATCTAAGTTGACAAATATTTATACCTTTTTTCTTATGAGAGTTTTGTATTTTTTGCTCTTGCATTTTTTCTTTGGTCCACTTCAATTTAAAATTTTTGTATAGTGTGGCAAAAGGGTCAAGCTTTATTCTTTTGCATGGGAATGCCCAGTTGTCCCAGGACCATTTTACGAAAAGACTGTTTTTTCCCCATTGAATAGTCTTGGCATCCTTGTTAAAAATCAATTGCCCATAGACATATAGTTTTATTTCTGGGATCTCGCTTCTATTCCATTGATCTGTATATCTGTACTTATGCAAGCACCACATAGCATTGATTGCTGTAACTTTTGCAATAAGTTTCAAAATAGGGTAATATGATAAATCCAACTTTGTTCTTCTTTTTCAAGGTTTTATTGAGTGTTATGGGTTCCTGGAATTTCTATATAACTTTTAGAATCAGCTTGTCAATTTTTGAAATAGCAAGTCAGCTCTGATTTTGATAAGAATTGTGTTACATCTGTAGATCAGTTTGGAAGTACTGCCCTCTTAACAATAGTAGGTCTTCTAATCCATGAACATGAGATGTCTTTCTACTTATATTTTTAATTTATTTTAACAAACTTTTTGTAGATTCCAGGATAAAAATATTGCACATCATTTGTTAAATTTATTCTAAAGTATTTTATTATTTTAATGCTATTGTATATAGTATGGTTTACTTAATTTCACTTTTTTTAAGTTTTCCAAAATATTTTTTAACTGAACTTTAGATGAAGGTTTACAAAACAAACTAACTTCTCATTAAACAGTTAGCACACATATTGTTTTATGACATTGGTTAACAACCCCATGACTTGCCAACATTCTTACTTCTCAGCCTTGGGTCCCTTATTATCAGATTTCCTGTCCCCTTCTGCCTTCTAGTCTTTGTTGCTGGGCTGGTGTGTCCCTTTATTCTCGTTTCGTTTTATGGGCCAGTCTAATCTATGGCTGAAGGCTGAACCTCAGGAGTGACTTCATTACAGAGCTAGAAGGGTGTCCTGGGGCCATACTCTTGCAGTTTCTCCAGTCTCTGTCAGGCCAGTAAGTCTGGTCTTTTTTTGTGTGAGTTAGAATTTCCTTCTACATTTTTCTCCAGCTCTATCTGGGAACCCCTGTTGTGATCCCTGTTAGAGTAGTCAGTGGTCTTAGCCGGGCACCAACTAGTTGTACTGGACTCAGTCTGGTGGAAGCCATGGTAGTTGTGGTCCTTTAGTCCTCTGGACTAATCTTTGCCTTGTGTCTTTAGTTTTCTTCTTTCCCCCTTGCTCCCGAAGGGGTGAGACCAGCGGAGTATCTTAGATGACCGCTAACAGGCTTTTAAGACCCCGGATGCTACTCACCAAAATAGAATGTAGAACATTTTCTTTATAAACTATGTTACGCTAATTGAACTAGATATTCCCTGAGACCATGGTCTCCACAGCCCTCAGCCCAGCAATTCCATCCTACAGGGAGTCTGGATGCTTCTATGGAGCTTCCAAGACCTTTACCTTGGACAAGTTGGGCTGGCTTCCCCAGTATTGTGTACTGTCTTACCCTTCACCAAAGTTACCACTTATCTATTGTCTCTTTAGTGTTTTTCCATCCCCACCCATCCCCCGCCGTAACCATCAAAGATCGTTTCTTTTTGTGTGTAAACCTTTTCACCAATGTTTATAGTAGTGGTCTCATACAATATTTGTCCTTTTGTGACTGAGTTATTTCACTCAGCATAATGTCCTCCAGTTTCATCCATGTTATGAGACGCTTTGTGGATTCATCATTGTTCTTCATCATTGTGTAATACTCCATTTTGTGTATGTGCCATAGTTTGTTTACCCATTCAGCTGTTCATGGACATCTAGATTGTTTCCATCTTTTTGCTATTGTGAACAATGCTGAAATGAACATGGGTGTGAATATGTCTACTCATGTGACTGCTCTTATTTCTCTAGGGTATATTCCTAGGAGTGGGATTGCTGGATCGTATGGTATTTCTATTTCTAGCTTTCTAAGGAAGCGCCACATTGTTTTCCAAAATGGTTGTATCGTTTTGCATTCAACCAGCAGTGCATAAGAGTTCCAATCTCCCTGCAGCCTCTCCAACATTTGTTATTTCCAGTATTTTTGATTCCTACCAGTAATGCCGGCGTGAGATAGTATCTCATTGTGATTTTGATTGGCATTTCTCTAATGGTTAGTGATCACCAGCATTTCCTCATGCGTCTGTTGGCCCCTGGAATGTCTTCTCTGGTGAAGTGTCTGTTCATTTCCTTTGCCCATTTTTTAATAGGATTATTTGTCTTTTTGTTGTAGAGGAGCTGGATTTTCTTGTAGATTTTAGAGATTAGACCTTTGTCTGACTTGTAATATACAAAAATTTTTTCCCAGTCTGTAGGTTCTCTTTTTACTCTTTTGGTGAAGTCTTTTGATGAGCACAAGTGTTTAATTTTTAGAAGATCCCAGTTATTAGCTTATCTTCTGGAGTTTGTGTGTTGTTGGTTACGGTTTGAGTCCTGTTAATGCAGTGTATTAGGGTCTCTGGCTTTGATCCTACTTTTTCTTCTGTGAACTTTATAGGTTTTGGCTTTATATTTAGATCTTTGATCCATTTTTAATTAGTTTTTGTATATGGTGTGAAGTATGGGTCCTATTTCATTTTTTTGCAGATGAACATCCAGTTTTGCCAGCACCATTTGTTAAAAAGACTGTTCCGCGTCTGATGGACTTTGGGCCCTTGTCGAAGATCAGGTGACCGTAGTTGGATAGATTTACATCTGGGTTCTCAATCATGTTCCATTGGTCAATGTATCTGTTGTAGTACCAGTACCAGACTTTTTTGACTACCGTAGCTGTATAGTAGGTTCTGAGGTCAGGTAGTGTGAGTCCTCCTACTTTATTCTTTTTCTTTAATAGTGCTTTACTTATCCTGGGCCTCTATATAAAGTTAATGATTAGATTTTCCATCTCTTTAAAGAATGTTGTTGGTATTTGGATCGGGATTGCATTGTATTTGTAAATTGCTTTGGGTAGAATTGTCATTTTCACAATGTTGAGTCTACCTATCCATGAGCATGGTATGTGTTTCCATTTATGTAGATCCCTTTGGGTTTCTTGCAGTAGTAGTTTGTAGTTTTCTTTGTATAGTTTTTTACATCCCTTGTTAGATTTATTCCTAAGTATTTTAATTTTTTAAGGGGTAGTATAAATGGTATTGTTTTCCTGATTTCCTTTTCATTGTTCTCTTTATTGGTGTATAAGAATCCAACTAATTTTTGTATGTTTATCTTGTATCCTGTTACTCTGCTGAAACTTTCTATTAGTTCTGGTAGATTTCTAGTGTAGTCTTTAGGGTTTTCTATGTATAGTATCATATATATAGTATTGTATATATGTATAGTATCATCTGTATAGTATATGTATAGTATTGTATGTATATATAGTATTGTGTGTATAGTATCGTATGTATAGCATCTTATGTATAATATCATATCTTAGTTTGGGTAGGTAGTTTGTTTGTAGAAATTTATCCATTTCCTGTATGGTTTCAAACTTGTTGGAGTATAATTTTTCATAATATTCCATTATTATCCTTTTTATTTCAGTTAGGTCTATTGTAATGTCCCCCATTTCATTTCTTATTTAGGTTATTTGTGTCCTTTCCTGTTTTTCTTTTGTCAGTTCAGCCAGTGGTTTGTCAATTCGTTGATCCTTTCAAAGAACCAGTTTTTGGTTTTATTGATTCTTTCTATTGTTTTTCTATTGTCTATTTCATTTATTTCTTCTCTAACCTATATTTTTTCCTTTTGCTGGTGACTGTGGGCTTCTTTTGCTCTTTTCTTCTATTTGTTCAAGTTGTGTAGTTTATGTTTTGATTTTGTCCCATTCTTCTTTTTTGATATGTGCATCTATCAGTATAAATTGACCTCTGAGCACTGTCTTTGCTATATCCCAAAAGTTTGAGTATGATACATTTTCATTCTCATTTGATTTTAGGAATTTTTTGAATTCATCTTTGATTTTTTCTCTTACCCACTTGTTTTTTAAGCAAGGTGTTTTCAGCTTCCATGTATTTGATTTTTTTCCTTGCTTTTCTTGTTGTTAATTTCTACTCTGATACTGTTGTATTCTGAGAAGATACTTTCTATTAGCTCAATGCTTTGGATTTTGTTGAGGGTTGCTTTGTGGCCTAAAATGTGGTCTATTCTGGACAACATTCCACGTGTATTGGAAAAGAATGTGTACTTTGCTACTGTTGAGTAGAGTGTTTTATATATGTCTGTGAGTTCAAGTTGGCTGATTGTGGCCTTTAGATCTTCTGTATCTTTGTTGAATTTCTTTCTAGATGTTCTGTCCTTTACCGAGACTGGTGTGTTGATGTCCCCTACTATTCTTTTGGAATGTCAATTTCTTTTTTCAGTGTTGTTAGAGTTTATTTTAAGTATTTTGGATCCCTGTTATTGAGTGCATAGATGTTTATTATGTTTACGTCTTCAAGATCATCCCTTTAATCACTGTATAGTGTCCTTCATTGTCTTTTATGGTGGATTTTGTTTTAAAGTTTATTTTATCTGAGATTAGTATTGCCACTCCTGCTCTTTTTTTGGTAGCTATTTGTTTAATATATTTTTTTATCCTTTGATTGTTAATAAATTTATGTCTTTGTTTTAATGTGTGTCTCTTGTAGACAGCATATTGATAGATCCCGTTTTTTTATCCATTCTGTCACTCTCTGTCTCTTTATGGGGGCATTTAGGCCATTTAAGTTTAGTGTGATTATTGATAGATGTGAGTTTATTGCTGTCATTTTGTAGTGCTTTTTTTTTTTTGGTGCTGACGTTTTCTTTGTTCCTCTTACTCTCCTCTGCTGAATTCCTTTTGTTTGTAGTTTTTTGTGGTTTTTTTGGAGATTTTTTGTTTACTGAGACTTTGTGTTTTTCTTCCTTATTTTGATGAGTCGGTTTGTTAGCTTTCTTTGTGGTTACCTTGAAATTTACCCTTATCTTCCTAAGTTTGAACCAGTCTTTCATTAGTATTGCCTTGACTCCCTCTCCATTTGAAAGTTCTATACCTACACTGTTTTTCCCTTTTATTGTTCTCATTTACAGATTAACCTCTCTGTTTTCCTGTTGTAAATCTTTTAGTTTTGATTTATCCTTGAGATTTCATTACCTAGGTTGGTATCTGGCTAATGTATTCTTGCATCCTACTTTCAGGAAGTTGTCTGATGTTGTTGGTTCTCTAACCAAAGGACTCCCTTTAACAATGCTTTTAATTTTGTTTTGGTTTTTACATATTTCCTTAATTTCCCTTTATCTGAAAATGTCATAATTTCACCATGGTATTTGAGTGAGAGTGTTGCAGGATATAGTATCCTTTGCTGGCAATTTTTTTCTTTCAAGGTTTTATATATGTCATCCCATTGCCTTCTCGCCTGCATGGTTTCTGCCAAGCAATCAGAGCTTAATCTTATTGTTTTGCCTCCGTAAGTGACTTTTCTTTTTTCTTGAGCTGCTTTCAGGATTCTGTCTTTGTCTTTAGTTTTAGTGAGTGTGATTATCATGCCTCAGTGATTTTCTTTTGGGGTACGTCCTATCTGGTGTTCATTGAGCTTCTTGGATGGTCAACTTTTCATCGTTCATGATATTAGGGAAGTTTTCTGTCAGGAAATCTTCAATGATCCTCTCTGTTTCCCATTTTCTCTCCCTGTTCTGGAACTCCAATCACCTGCAAATTGTTTGCTTTTGATTGTATCTCACATAGTTCTCAGGGTTTCTTTATTTTTCTTTGTTCTTTTCTCTGATTTTTTCTCAAACAAAGTGATATCCAAGGACTTGTTTTCAATTTCTCTAATCCTGTCTTCCATTGTTTCAAACCTGCTCCTCAAACCTTCTATGACAGTGTCCATTTCTGAAATCCTGTTGTTTATCTTTTGGATTGCTGTTTTTTTTTTTTTTTATGATTTCGAGTTGTGAGTTTATTTTGACATTTTGTTACTGTATTATTTTCCTAAACTTTTGCATTGTTTTGTCTGTCTTTTCCAGGATTTTTGCTGTTTTTTCCTCATTTTTGCCTGCTTTTTCCTTCAACTCTTGGATAGCTCTGAATATTAGAGATTTGAATATCTTATCAGGTATTTCCAGTGTTGTTTCTTCTACTGGAAGGTCATCTGATGTTTTATTTTGGATGCTTACTGGAACCACCCCGTCCTGTTTTTTAATATGTTTTGATACTGTTTGCTGTCTTTGAGACATTCATTAATTATTTTCTTCATTTATTCATTGTAGATTTGTTTTGTCCTTTTTTTTATTTCTTTATTTCTGAGCAAGCGGGCTGGGCTTTCTTTGTTGTTTGCTCATCTGTGGGCATGATACTCCTCACACCTTTCTCAATGGACAGGGCCAGTCGCTCAGCTATGGTGCAAAAGGGCAGGTCCAATAGAAGGGAAGGGGCTGGGATGGGTAGTTTCTGGAAGGTATTGGGACTAACAGGGTGGTGGCAGGGGTCAGTGCAGGGCAAGTTCTGGTAGACCGTGCCTGTGGTTCTTGGGGGTTCGATACTTTGTATAGTTTCATATAGGCAGGAGGGAGGCAGGAGGTTGTGACTTGTGGAGCTAAGTGAGTATGGGAAAGAAGAGAAAGAGGAGAGAGAAACAGAGGCCAAAAAAAAAGTGCTAATGGGGCCTGCATTAGAGTGGCACAGACTTGAGGAATCTGTGTGCCGGTGGTTTTCTAGGCAGGCGGTTAGGCACAGACAGTCAAGAAGGGACAGATATGGCACACACAGCTAGGTGGACAGGAGAAAGAAAGGAAGGAAGAGAGAGAGAGATAAAAAACTAGATTTAAAAAGAAAAAGACACACACTGCCAGGAGATCAGAAAAAAAGGAATGTAGGGAAAGACAAGAAACTGAGAAAAAGAAAGAAAGAAAAAAGAAAAGATGCCAGGTGGAAGCAAGGGAGGAAAGAAAGGAAGATAGAGAGAGACAAGAAACTGAGAAAAAAAAGAAAGGAAAAAATGCCCCAAGGGAGCCCACCAGAAACAGGTCCTTAGCTGAGCAGCACTACACAGCCTGTCAAGAAGGAGTGGAGTTGCCACATAGTACCAGGTGTTCAGGAGAAGGCTAAGGGAAGGAAGGTAGAGAGAGACAAGAAATTGAGAAAATTAGAGAAAAAGAAAGAAAAGGAAAAAAAGGCCCTGAGGGAGCCCACTAGTGTGGTGGTGTGGACTGGGGAAGTGTCTCCCCAGCCAAGCAGCATTTTACAGCCAATCTAGAAGAAGCAGAGATGGTACACGGTGCGAGGTGTTCAGGAGAAAAGAAGGGAAAGATGATAGACACAAGAAACCAAGAAAAGAAAGAAAAAAATCTCCAAGGGAGTGCAGTGGCTTGGTGGTGCAGACCAGGGACGTGGCTTCCAGGCAGAGCAGCACTGCACAGCCTGTCTAGAAAGAGCAGAGGTGGTACATAGTGACAGGTATTCAGGATACAGGAAAAGGAAGGTAGACAGAGATGAGAAACTGCGAAATGAAGAAAAACATAAAGGAAAAAAGAAAGAAAAAATGTCCCCAGGGAGCCCACCAGCATGGCAGTCCAGATCAGGGAAGTGGTTCTCCAGCTGAGCGGCACTTCACAGTTTGTCAGGAAGGAGCAGAGATGGCTCATGAAGCCAGGTGTTCAAGAGAAAGGACAGGACGGATGTGAGAGAAAGAGAGAAGAAACCAAAAGAAGCCAAAAAAAGCAACAACAGTAACAAAAACATAGCAGTTACAAAGCTGGTCGGTGTGGGTGGAGGGAATCCTAGTGGCAAGGAGCCAGTGTCTCAGAAGCCAAGCAACCATGGTCCACTGGAACGTGACAGAGTCCTAGCAGGAGGTAGAAGGGTAGGGGGTCGGAAAGCATGTATCGCTGGTTACTGGCTTTTCTGTCTCCTGTTGGGAGCTCCGTGATGCTGCCTTTCTGTACTCCCTATCTGTCGATCTCAGTGCCTGAGGAGTCCAAGATGGCGAATCCGTGCCACCATAGCTGATGAGGACCTCCACTCCGTATGTCTCATCACTCTGTTCTTTGTCAGTTTCTTATTCCATTCAGTGCTTGGTTGAGTTCTTTATCTTCTCATTTGATGCTTAGGGTTCCAGGATGACGTTTATCTCTGTTTTACTTAGTTTTTCAGGTCTTTGCTGTGGAGGGATGGCACAGTGCTTCTGTCTATGGCACTATGTTAGCTCCGCCCCCTCTCCTATTTTTTTAAGTTAAAAAATTTTACATTTAAATCTATGATCCACTGTTATTTTTTGTATGAGGTGTGGGATTTAGGTTGAGGTTCCTCATGTTTTATGGATGTCAAACTGCTCCAGTCTATTTGTTGAAAAGGGCATCCTTTCTCTATTGAATTGCTTTTGCACCTTCATCAAAAATCGTTTGTACATATTTATGTGGTTCTATTTCTGGATTCTATGTTCTGTTCCATGATTCTATGTGTCTATTCTGCCACCAACACTACACTGCCTTGATTATTGTAGCTGTATAGTAAGCCTTAATATTGGGGAGCATGATTTCTCACACTTTATTATTCTTTTCAAGATTATTTTAGCTATTCTAGGGCCTGTGCTTTTCAAAAAAATTTTTTTGCTTAGATTTTGATAAGAATGACATTGAACCCACAGATCAATTTGGGGCAATTTACATCTTTACTAAGTTATACTTACCATTCCATGAACATGGCATGTCTCTCCATTCATTTAGGTCATCTTAGTTTTTTTTTAATATCAGCAATTTTATTTTTTAGCATACAGATACTGTATATATTTTGTTAGAATTATAGGGTAGCTATGAGTTGGTATTGACTTGACAGCAATGGGTTTGTTTTTTTTTTTAATACGTATTTCATTTTCTTTGGAGCGATTGTAAATGGTATTGTATTTTTAACTTTTTCCCACGTTTGTTGTTAGCAAATAGAAATGTGATAAATTTTTTTGTGTTGAACTTGTATTCTGTGAACTTACTGAACTCACTTGTTAGTTCTAGGAATTTTTTTTGTAGATTTCTCAGGATTTTCTACGTAGACAATCTGATCATCTGACATAGGGACATTTTTATTGCTTCATTTCCAATCTGTATGCCTTTTGTGTCTTTTTCTTGCCTTATTGCACTGACTAGAACTTTCGGTATTGTATTGAATAAGAGTGGTGACAGCTGATACCCTTGCATGCTTTTGATATTGGGGGAAATGGTTCAGCTTTTCACAATTAAGTATGGAGTTATTGTTTTGGTTTCTTTTTTTTTTTTTGGAAGATGTTCTTTAGGTTGAGAAAGTTTTCCTTCTATTTCTAGTTTGTTGAGAGTCTTTATTATCAATGGGTGTGGGATTTTGTTGAATGCTTTTTCATCATCAATTGATATGATTGTGTTATTTTCCTTCATTAGAGTTTTTATATAGTGGATTACACTGATGAATTTCAGAATGTTGAATTAGCCTTGTATACCTGGAATAAATCTTACTTGGTCATGGTGTATCATTATTTTTATATGTCTATGGATCAACTTACTAATATTTTGTGGGGGATTTTTGCACGTAAGTTCCTGAGAGATATTTGTATAGCAATGGGTTAGGTTTTGGGTTTGGTTTTGTCTGATTTTAGTATCAAGGTAATACCTGCCTCAATAAATTAATTTGAAACATTTCTATCCTTCTATTTCCTGTAAAATAGTGTGTGTGATGGTTAATGTTATGTATCAACTTGGCTAGACTATGATTCTCAGTGGTTTGGCATGTACTCTTCCATAATGTAATCACTTTCCTTTTTCTGGTCTGATGCTAGCAGCCAATCAGTTGAAAGGGGAGTTTCCTTGGGGATGTGGCCTGCCTCCAGTATATAAATGGATGTTCTGGCAAAGGTCGCTCTCTCTCTCGACACTACTCTTTTCTTGTTGCCTGATCTCCAGTTCTTGGGAAGTAAGCCTGCAGAAGTCTTCAGCCTGCCTGCAACCTAACCTGCAGATTTTTGATTCACCAGTACCCCCCAACCTTTTGAACCAGAGAAGCCTGCAGTCAGCCACCTGAAGTGCAGATTTTGGGTTTGTCAGCCCTTCAACCATGTGAGCTAGCAGAAGTTTTCAGCCTGAAACTGGGCACATGGATTTGAGACTTGCCAGGCCCCACAATTGTGTGAGCCATTACCTTGAAGTAAGTCTCTCTCTATATATTTATATATACTTTTCACTGGTTTTACACCTCTAGAGAACCCAGACTAAGACATTGTGTAAAATCAGTCTGTAGTTTTCTTTTTCAGGAATTTGTAAATTGCAATTAATTTTCTTTGCTAGTTATAAGACTATTCAGATTATCTGTTTCATCTTAATTGAATTTTGGTAGTTTGTGACTTTTGAGGAATTGGTCCCTTTCTTCTAAGTTGTAGTTTTTTGAATGTAAAGTTACTTTTATTCCCTTATCCTGTTAATGACAGCAAGATCTGTAGTGATATGCCTTGTTTCATTCCTGATATTGGTGATTTGTGTTTTTTCTTTTTTTCAATTCTTCTAGAGTTTTTATCAATTTTATTAATATTTTCAAAGAACTGGTTTTATTTCATTGGTATTCTGTATAGTTTTACTGTTTTCAATTTTATTGTTTCCTACTCTTATTTTTATTATTTCCTTCCTTTTTCTTGTTTTGGGTTTACTTTGTTTTTCTTTTTCTAGTTTCTTGAGATAGAAATTAGATAATTAATTTGAGACATTTCCTCTTTATAATGTAAGCATTTACTGCTATAAATTTCCCTTCCAGCACTCCTTTACCTGTATTCTGCATACTTTTGATATGTTGTGCTTTCATTTCCATTCGATTCTATTTTATTTTCCTTTAGATTTCTTCTTTAACCCATGGATTATGTAGAAGTTTGTTGCTTAATTTTCACATATGTGTAGTTTTTTTTTCTTTCTATTAATGATTACTAATTTAGTTCATTTATAGTCAAAGAATATACTCTTTATGATGTCAATTGTTTTAAATTTGTTGAAGTTTGCCTCCAAGATATGATATATCTTGTTGAACATTTCATGGGTGCTTTAAAAAATGTATTTTATGTTGTTGTTGCCTGGAGTGCTGTCTATATATCCTGCTGGTTGATTGTATTGTTCAGTTCTTTTATGGCATTGTTGATATTCTCTATCATAGTTTTATCAATTGTAGTGTTTGAAGCCCCTATTGAACCCCTTTGTCTTAGTTATCTTGTGCTGCTATAAAAGAAATACCACAAGTGGGTGGCTTTAACAAAGACAAATTTATTTCCTCACAGTAAGGTAAGCTAAAAGTCCAAATTCAGGGTGTCAGCTTCAAGGGATGGCTTTCTCTCTCTGTCGGCTCTGGAGGAAGGTCCTTCTCATCAATCTTTCCCTGGACTAGGAGCTTCTCCACGTAGGAACCTCAGGTTTCAAAGAACACATTCTGCTCCTGGCATTGCTTTCTTGGTGGTATGGCGTCCTCCTGTCTCTCTGCTCGTTTCTCTCTTTTATATCCCAAAAGAAACCGGCTCAAGACACAATCCAATCCTGTAGATTGAGTCTTGCCTCATCAACACAACTGCCGCCCATCCCTCTTCATTAACATCATAGAGGTAGGATTTACAACACATAGGAAAATCACATCAGATGACAAAATGGTGGCCAATCATACAATACTGGGAATCATGGCCTAGCCAAATTGATACACACATTTTTGGGGAACACAATTCAATCCATGACACCTCTATTATAATTTTGGATTTGTCTATTTCTCATTTTAACTCTACCAGTTTTTTACTTTATATATTTTGAGGCTCTATTGTTTGATGCATACACATTTAGGATCATACTGTTTTCTTAGTGATTGACTATCATTACATAATATCTCTTTGTGTCTCTAGTAATTTTCTTTGCTCTCAAGTCTACTTTATCTGATATTAATATCCTCAGTCCTGATTTCTTTTAAATAATGTTTGCATTGTAAGTCATTTTCCATCCTTTACATTTATCCTGACTGTGTCTTTGTATTTAAAGCGGATTTCTTGTAGTCAGTATATATTAGGTCATTTTTTTAACTCACGCTGATGATTTCTGTTTTTTAATTGTTTCATTCAGACCATTTAAGAGAAGTAATGCCGTGTTAGTGCTTAAGTCTGCCATTTTATTATTTATTTTCTATTTGATCCCTCTGTTTCTTCTTTTTTTCTTTTTGCATTCTTGTGGGTTACTTGAAAGTTTGTTAGGATTCCATTTAGTTTATTTATAGTGGCTTTGAGAACAAATCTTTGTGTAGTTTTCTTAGGGGTTACACTAGTATTGCAATATTTATACATAACTTGCCAGAGAGTCTACTGCTAGTAACATTTTTAACACTTAGAGTGAAGTGTAAAATCAAAGTGAGAGTTGGCAAAACTTATTGCTTTTGCCTTTATATTTTTCATAGTGCTTCATTTAAAGAAGAAAAACAATGAACATATTACAATAAATTAATGAGATAATATACTTTTTTAAAATTTATATATACCTCATCCTGTTGTATTATGTAAATGTAGCTGTATATGTTCAACTCAAAACACGTGGTCAATTTACACTGTGAACTAAAGTTTTAAAATCCTCAGCATTTGTATGCTAAATTTTGTTGCTGTTTTATTTTCTAATGAAAGTTCACCTTTGTGAATTCACATTTTTTTTCCAATGTGCCCCATATTTTAACAGTTATATGTTTAGCGCATTTGATATTTCAGCAGAAAAATCAATTTTTAGGCGTGGCTTAATTTTTCTAGGATCAAATATATTTCTATCCAAGCATTAGTGCTCTAGGTAACTGAAGATGGAGGCAGGTTTCTCTTACCTCTGCTCCCCACCCCAAGGAAAGCTTCCTTCTCTCAAGCCCTTTCCTCTTTATTCACTTAGAGGAAGGAAGACTGATGTGATGGGTCAAACTTCAGTGCACTGTGACCAATGCCACTGTGCATTGGTAGGTGACACCCATGCTTGTCTCACTCTTATGATACCCAAGAGGTAAGCTGAGCCAGTGCCTATCTGTGAAGGCTCGACTCTGTCACATTACTCTTTCTGTCTTCTTACTGGAGATTTCCAGCAATCTCATCCATAAACACTAGGGATCAACTGGTGGTAAGATGTAGAATTAGAAGAGCAGAGAGTCCCTGCTTCATTCTTGAACCTAAGCCTGTACTTCAACTCACCTCAACCAGAAGGCTGTGAATTGAGGGGTACTGGGTCCCTGAGTGGCACAAACAGTTTATGCTTGACTACTAACCTAGGAGACCTGGTTGTGCAGTGGTTAAAGAACTTGGCTGCTAACCAAAGGATTGGCAGTTCAAATCCACCAGCCTCTCCTCAGAAACACTCTGGGGCAGTTCTACCCTGTCTTATAGGGTCACTATGAGTCAGAATCGACTCGATGGAAACGGTTTTGGTTTTGGTTTTACTAACCTAAAGATTGGTGGTTCGAACATGCCCAGTGGTGTCACAGAAGAAAGGCCTGTTGAACTGCTTCCATAAAGATTACAGCCAAGAAAACCCATAGAGCAGTTCTACTCTATAACACAAGGGAACGCCATAAATCAGAATAGGCTTGACTGCAATGATTTTTTTTGGGGGGGGGATGAACTGGACCAGTGAATAATAAACAGGCTCCTTGTGTGTATGTCTCCCTTACAGAAAGTCTTGGGAGGAGGTAAAATGGCAGTATAGGGTAGGAGTGGTATATTCTTGTGCCACATACTATCAGATTCTCACCAGTTACCCCACACATTCAGATGTCTCTCACGCTACTGCAGATGGTGTACACAGCCCCTCAAATGCAATAATTCACATTCAAATGTCACACGTACCAATTTAAATAGACATGCCTTCAGGTTTTGCCATGCTTTCATCCCTAGATTAGCACTTGGCATTTGCAGTAATAACTGGTGGACTACATGTATGAAAAGATGAGGTAAATTTCTGCAGTCTTTGAAATTTTCAACCATTCACATAGTCACCACATGTTCTCTGTTCTCCTTTCTGCTTCTTCCTCATTAATTCTTCCAGAGGTTCTAGCCTACCTGGGCTTAATGGCCGCTGTCTCATTTCAAGGCCTTCTGAATTCCAGTGGTTCCCACACACTTTCCCTCAGAGGCTCATGCACAATCCTCAGGTAGCATGAACCCAGATTCTGTTTTTTAAACTAGTCTCACAGTAACCAGGTTGTCCTCATTTAGGCCTCATTTTATCTCTCAGTAGTTTGATATTGACATTTAGACTGTTCAATCTGGCAAACACATTCCAGGTGGACTCCTGGCTTCTGCTACGTCTCAGTTGTCGCTCTTACAGTTAGAACTGGCCACTTCAGGTCATCTTCAGTAACTGCTGCTACATATGTAATTATTGGCAGTCTTTGCACACAAGGTAATTTTATGCACCTCATATTTTGCAATTGCCTTGAAATGGACACACATAACATTTTGAGAAATGCATTTCAGTTATCACTATGTTATATACTTAAAACTTGCTCTTTTCTTAGAGATATCCTAGATTTCTTGTAGCATTGCTACCACTTTCTAATATATATTTTCCCTGGCACAATAACCTCACACTTACAAATCCATGTCAACTGTTAATACAAGCATAGTCAAAATGGATGAAATAAGTTCCTCTTTGGTGATTAGTTACATATATGCCTCCACATGAGCAGGTGTCTTATTCTCTATAGTCCTTCCTATGCTGCTTGTTTCACAAGTTTTTACACCACTGGAAAATCAATTCTCTGTTTCCACAGACTTTAGTCAAGCCTGCATTCTGCTTCATACGAAAATAAATCCGCTAGTGATATCACACCCATATCATATGGTGTCATCATTCAAACTGAATGCTACTGGAGTGGTCATGAACCAAGCACTCTCTAATACATGCTCAGAGAGTGCTTAGTTCATGGTCAAGAAAGGGCAGAGGAAAACGTCATGACAAATCTAAGATTGCTGAAGTAAAGTGCTTTCAGAATTGCAGATATTTTTCCATTTCAGTTCATGCGAATACTAAAAATGTTGGCTTAAATGATTATTATCTGCCTCTGTTAACTATAATAAACCCTTGTGGCATAGTGGTTAAGAGCTATGACTGCTAACCAAAAAGCCAGCAGTTCGAATCCACTAAGCGCTCCTTGGAAACCCTAGGGGGCAGTTCTACTCTATCCTTTAGGGTCGCTATGGGTCAGAATCGACTAGATGACAACGGGTTTTGTTTGGGTTTTTGGTTAACAATAAAGGATCGTGGGGAATTATAATACAATATTTGACAAGAAATATTAACACTATCCTGCAGCTTTTTGTAAACACTTACTTTGGCAAGTAACAGTCATAGTTAATAATATTTCATTGATCCAGGAACTAATATTTTCATAGTTTCTCAAAGTAAGCTTCCTATTTAATATATTTATTTTTATGTAATGAAATAAAAATATCATCATGAATATTTTGCTTAGAGAGAGGATTAGATAACATACAAGTGTCCCAGAAAGGGGCATAGATATTTCATTGTGAAATATTCAAAGTATTTCCAAGAGAAACATTATAGCAAGGACAATGCAGAAGTTTATGCTTTTCACAACGTGAGAGGAGGCATCTAGCGTTGTCCGTCCATTCCCTACAGTGCTGTCAGTATAAATTTTCTAAAAACACATTCCTGCTAAAAGTTTTTCAATCATCACCTTCAGGATAAAGTTCAAATTCTCGTTATTTAACTTCTAAAGACCTTGTACGTTTGGACTAAAATACCTTAACAAGCCTATCCCTTTCCTTCTTCTCCCTAGAGAACCCCTTTACCTGTCACCCACAGCAACACAGAACTCTCGATCCGTTTCTAAGTCACTGATGTATTCTCCCATAAGTGTCCTGGACCATGTCTTATTTTTAAATGAGTCTGCTCTGACTTTGTTGCAGCTGCTACAGTTGCTTAAATAGTCACTGCTCCTTGGTTGTTCGCCCTGGGACCTGTGGGGAAGAATGGTGTTGTCCTGGGCCAGGAGGGAAAGGCAGCCCTCTGACTCAGTGCTGCTGCTCTGGACAGGATGGGGGGCTCAAGAGTAGACATTTTCCTTACTTCCATATGCAACATATTTCTTCAGAAACTTTATACCTCTGGTCTCTCATATGTCCACCTTGGGGAAAAGGGATGGGCTACAACTCTCCAGTCATGCAGTTTATCAGGAACTTCCCAAGCTGAAACCTGGTCTGATGTTTTTGTTTTAATCTAAATTTCTCCTAGTCCCAAGTGGTTGGTGTTGTGTTCCTGATCTTTTGTGTTTCTTTTAGCGTCTCTCTAATTCTCTGTGAAAGATGTTGGGGTAAAAAGGAATAAACAAAGATAAGGTGTCAGGCAGGTGGCGGCAGTTCCTTAAAGAACAATGTGTGTAATGGTTGAGAGGTGAGTCTTTTTCTCCATTCTTTTCCTTCCCCATGTTCCTTGCCTCCTGGCTAATCGAAATTACTCCGTTATCTCCTAACCTGAAGGCAGGAGAGCTGTTAGTGTTGCCTCAGGTATACTATAGGCCCTTGTTGTTGGATGCCTATTATTCTGCATTTGGAAACCACTAAAACTTGGATTTCTAATTCCACCACCAGTACACCAGTACAGGAAAACCTGAAAGAGGAGGAAGAAAGGTTTAGACTCAGAAAGTGAGGGCCTGAGCAGAATTTTTTACAGCACTCCCAAAATAATACTGTTGTCTTGGTCTTATTTTTGTATTGTTTGCAGGGCTAAGGGGGTATCCTAATACTTAATTAAGTTTCTGAGATCAACTTGAAAAATCTGATCTCCAAATAAACCAGGGAAGCTATCATAAGTAGGTAATGTTTGTGTGGAGGTGCAGGTGGGCAATCTGAGCTTACGTGGAGGTTGGTGATCTGCTAGGCTGAATGTTCTACATAGCCACCTCAATCTACAGCCCACCTCACTCTGGAGAAGCAGCCCATCTTGGGTAACCAATTTCTTAACAACATCCAGTAAATCCTTTGAAGTGTTTCATTTTTCATTTATCAGTCCTTGCTAGGCCAATCCTGGTCAGGCAGTAGGTAAGTACTTAGTACCAGTTTGACTGCTCAGAGTATGCAAGGAATTTTACAACTTGAGCAGAGCAGCACTTTGTAATATTAACTCAGTTTTCCTTCCATATTTCCTTGTAGTCTTCTCTATTCTCACTATATAATCACTCAGTCATCCAGTCATTCACTGCCTTGAGGAAAGCAGAAAAAATAAGAACCAATCTCCTTCACGTTAGAAAGTTGTGTATGTGCCAATAAAGCTTCAATTTGTCCAACTCCTTCTCTGAATCCATTCTATGGACTCAAAGACTGTTTCCCCTACACAGAGATTAAATAAATTTTTGGTGAGAGAGACTTAAGCAGAATTTTCAGATATCATATTTTTTCTAAAATAACCTGTGCTCCACAAAAAAGAACAAACAAAAAGGAACAAACACGTCCAGTTGGAGATTAAATTCCTGCCTCTCAATAAAATAATGATTGAGATTCAGAAACCTATTTACACTTGTGAGGGCTATGGCAGCGTGACTGGACCCTGAGATACCCTTTCAGAATAAACAAATATAAAACTGTACAAAATTCATTAGGAGAAAATTTTTAGACAATGCACAATAAGCAGTGCAGAATTATGATCCTCGAGAGAAGGAAATCACAAGAGATGAAACCTATGCTTGTCAGAGCACTCTGCTTGGGGGCATGTTCCAGATAGTAGCACAAGAAAATGGAGCTCAAACAGAGCACAGCGACATTGCCAAGCTGAGACAAAGCTGGTAGGGACGTGTCATCAAAGGAAGGTTTAGGATGGAGAGTAGTGGAGCATGATTGTATGCTAATGAGAATAATCACTAGAGCAGGAGAATTTGAAGATGCAAAAGAAACAGTGGTTATCTGCAGGAAATGAGTCTTTCAAGGCGAGAGGTATTGGGATCAACTAGAAATGTGACTTTATTAAAATTATGAGCCACCTGCTCTGTTTCACACCCTTAGTTTCAGACTTGCCGAAGGCTACATCCCTCTCTAAGGCCAAATTTAGAATTAAGAATTGGCAAAGCAGAAATGGCCAGAGTATAAGGGAATGAGTGTTCTGGTCGATGAGGCCCAGGCTCAATAATTAAGGTTAATCTAGACTGTCAAATTCAGATGTTGAGAAATATATTGCTTAGGGATTACTGTGTGCCATTGATAGTTTTGCAGTGTATGTCACTATGAGTGTGTGTGTGTGTGTGTGTGTGTGTGTTCAGAGGGGGATGGGAATGCGGATAAATCCCATGGCTAAGAAAAAAGAGGAAGGCGTGGCCAAGATGGCGGAGTAGTCACATGTTTCCGGTGTTCCCTCTTACAGCGAAGACCCGAAAAAATTAGTTACTCGATTATATATGACAATCTAGGAGCCATGAACATCAAAGGTAAAGTTGAGGAACTGGACTGAGTGGCAGTGGGAGGGAGAGACAGTTCGGAAGCAGCCAGGAGTTGCCTTTCAGCCTGGATCAGCTTGGGGGTGAGCGGTGAGGCAGCCAAGCAGCAGTGCTAGGGAGGAATTTTCCACACCGGAAAAGACCCAGTGGCAGACAGTCTACTCAGCCATCCAGAACCAGAAAAGCAGCCCTCTATCAGCAAAAGATAAGTACTTGTGTCTGGCCTACCGGGCAGATCAAAAACCTCCCTCTTAGGAAAAAACCTCTCTCCCATTTACTTCCCCGCTCCCTACTCTGCACTGGATCCAAGACAGGTTTCAGCAATTGTCGAGTCCCCTGGGCCAGAAGTTGAAACTCTAACGCACCCTGAGCCATTCTCCCTGCCTTGGAGAGTGAACAAATTAACAAACAGGGGAAAAAATAATCTGCTGGCTCCCCTAAGCCAGCAATGCAGGGTAGCACAGCTCTTTGCCTAGGCACAGGCATAAGGGATCCACGGACTTTGAGTGCCTTTCCCCTGCATAGACTTGGGTGGGCCCACTTCAACAACATAGGCCCTAATTACCGCAGTACAACAGGTATATACCTGAAGTCTAATTTCAACAGTTTCAGCTGTGAAGTGGCAGGTTCCTGACATTTGACACTGCTCTGCCCATTAGGTAGGGTCTTCACCTACCCACATCAGAGGCCTGAGGACTGGTGGCTCCACGCACAGCACGTAGCCACCTGCGAGAGGAGCCCAAGAATAAGAGGTGCCCCCTAGTCCTTACAGCCAACACCATTGGGTGCTTATAGTCTAGCTGAAAAGCCCACCCACCTACGTGTTCTAGGGAACAGGGATTCACCTTCCTCCTGGACACTCGGGGGTGGCCATCAGCCCCCTGCCTTGCTCAGCTATGTCCCCTTGCTGCAGCCAGATATCTGTGCCTACGTCAATTACCCATGCCTGTCTAGGACTGTAGGTGAGCGTCTGCACCACACACTTGGTGGCTGACAACTGGACACCTGAGCTGAATTCATACAGGAGGAGTGGACAGACCCCTGGGCTCACATACTTAGTGGCAAGTCTGGCCACCTGGGAGCAGGACATTGACGATTCAAGGGTGCTGGTGACTAGGCTAGCTCACAAGAGCTGCATATTTGGGCATATAAAAACAAAACAAAGCAAGAAGCTAGGACACAATAAGGAAATATAAACTAAATAAATATAATAACTTACTGATGGCTCGGAGACAATAGTCAATATCAAATCACGTTAAGAGGCAGTCCATGATGGCTTCAGGAATCTCCCAAAATAAAGAATCTAGAATTTTTCCAGAGGAAGAAAAATTCTTGGAATCACCAGAGGCAGAATACAAAGACCAAAATACAGAAATCTTCAAAACATTAAGAAGGAAATTAATCAAAACCCAGAACACACAATAGAGGAACTTAAGAATATTAGAGAAGAGCATAATGACAAAGTTAACAGGCTGCGAGAATCCATAGAGAGACAGCAATCAGAAATCCAGAAGATTAACAATAAAATGTCAGAATTAGAAAACTCAGTAGAAAGTCATAGGAGCAGAATTGAGGCAATGGAAGTTAGAAATCTTGAGAATGAAGATAAAGCACTTGACACTAACTTATTTGAGGAAAAATCTGTTAAGAGGATTTAAAAAAAGAAGAAACCTTAAGAATTATGTGGGACTCCATCAAGGGAATAACCTACGAGAGATTGTAGTACCAGAACGGGGGGATAACAGAAGATACATAGCGAATTGTTGAAGATTTTTTGGCAGAAAACTTCCCTGATATTGTTAAAGATGACAAGATATCTATCCAAGATGCTCATCGAACCCCACATGAGGTAGATCCCAAATGAAAGTCATCAAGAACATATTATAATCAAACTTGCCAAAACCAAAGATAAAGAGAGAATTTCAAGAGTGGCTATGGATAAACGAAAAGTCATCTACAAAGGAAAGTCCATATGAATAAGCTTGGATTACTCAGCAGAAACCATGCATGCAAGAAGGCAATGAGATGACATATATAAAGCCTTGAAGGAAAAATAATGCTAGCCAAAAATTATATATCTAGCAAAACTGTCTCTCAAATATGTTAGCAAAATTAGGGCATTTCCAGATACACAGAAGTCTAGGGAATTTGCAAAAACCAAACTAAAATTACAAGAAATAGTAAAGGGAGTCCTCTGGTTAGAAAATCAATAATATCAGATAACAACCCAAGACTAGAACACAGGACAGAACAACCAGAAATCAACCCAGAGAGAGTAGTCAGAAAAATAAATCAAAGCAAAAACGCTGAAAATAGGGAAACAGATGTCAATATGTAAAAGATGACAACATTAAAACAAAAAAGAAGGACTTAAAAAATGCAGACATAGATATTTAATATGGAGAGGAAGTCACGGTGATATAAAGAAATAAAAGACTGGTTTAAACTTAGAAAAATAGAGGTAAATATTAAGGTAACCACAAAAGAAACTAACAATCCTACAAGTCAAAATAAAAGACAAGAAAAATATAAAGACTCAGCAAACACAAAATCCAACAACAATGAAAAAGATTAAAAGAAAATACACAAAGAAAAACGACTGAGCACAGAAAATTAAGTGGAACAAAGAAACTGTGAACAACTCACAAAAAAAGACATCAAACGATAGGACTAAACTCATACCTATCAATAATTATGTCGAAAGTAAATGGACTAAATGCACCAATAAAGAGACAGAGAATGGCAGATTAGATTAAAAAACATGATCCGTCTACATGTTGCCTACAAGAGACACACCTTAGACTTAAAGACACAAAGAAACTAAAACTCAAAGGATGAAAAAAAAATATATCAAGCAAACAAGTCTCAGAAAAGAGCAGTAGTGACAACATAAATCTCTGACAAAATAGACTTTACAGTAAAACCCACCACAAAGGATAAAGAAGTAGACTATATAATGATTAAAGGGTCAGTACACCAGGAGGACATAACTATAATAAATATTTACACACCCAATGACAGGGCTCAAAAATACACAAACTCTAAAGCACTGAAAAGAGAGATAGACAGCTCCACAATAGAATAGTAGTAGGAGACATCAACACACCACTTTCGGTGAAGGACAGAACATCCAGAAAGAAGCTCAAGAAAGACATGGAAGATCTAAATGCTACAATCAATCAACTTGATTTCATAGACATATACCAAACACTCCACCCAACAGCAACCTAGTATATTTTCTTTTCCAACACACATGGAACATTCTCCAGAATAGACCACATATTAGGCCATAAAGCAAGCCTTAACAGAATCCAAAACATCAAAATATTACAAAGCATTTTTCTGATCATAAAGCCATAAAAGTAGAAATCAATAACAGAAAAAGCAAGGAAAAAAAAAAATCAAACACATGGAAACTGAACAATACCTTGCTCAAAAACTACTGAATTATAAAATAAATTAAGCATGGAATACAGAAATTCAGAGAATTAAAAGAGAATGAAAACACATCCTACTAGAACCTTTTGGGACACAGCAAAAGCAGTACTTAGAAGTCAGTTTATAGCAATAAATGCACACATCCAAAAAAAAAAGAAAGGGACAAAATCAAAACATTAACCCTACAACGCGAACAAGTAGAAAGAAAGCAGCAAGAGAAGCCCTCAGGTGCCAGAAGAAAGGAAATAATAAGAATTAGAACAGAATTAAATGGAATAGAGAATTAAAAAAAAATCGAAAGAGTTAACAAGACCAAAACCTGGTTCTCTGAAAAGGTCAACAAAATTGATAAACCACTGGCCAAACTGAAAAAAGAAAAACAGGAGAGGAAGCAGATAACCCCTATAATAAATGAGATGGGTAATATCACAACAGACCCAACTGAAATTAAAAGAATCATAACAGAATACTATGAAAAA
>NW_004443982.1:192784-194583 GCF_000243295.1 Trichechus manatus latirostris | reverse complement strand
GAAAAAGAAATAAAGGGCATCCAAATTGGTAGGGAAGAACTCAAAGTATCTCTATTTGCAGATGATATGATCTCATACACAGAAAACCCCAAAGAATCCACAAGAAAACTACTGGAACTAATACAAGAAGATTTCAGCAAAGTTTCAGGATACAAGATAAACATAAAAAATCAGTTGGATTCCTTTACACCAACAAACAGAACTTTGAAGAGGAAATCACCAAGTCAATACCATTTACAATAGCACTCAAGAAGATAAAATACGTAGGAATAAATCCAACCAGAGACATAAATGACCTATACAATGAAAACTACAAGACACTTCTGCAGAAACCAAAAGAGACCTGCATAAGTGGAAAAACATATTTCGCTCATGGATAGGAAGACTCAATGTTGTCAAAATGTCAATTCTACCCAAAGCGATCAAAAGATACAATGCAGTCCTGATCCAAATTCCAATGGCATTTTTTTAAACAAGTTAGAGAAACAAATCAGCAACTTCATATGGAAAAAGAACAGGCCCGGAATAAGGAAAGCATTTATGAAGAATAAAAACAAAGTGGGAGACCTCACACTACCTGATTTTAGAACCACAGTAGTCAAAACAGCCTGGTACTGGTACAAAAACAGATACATAGACCAATGGAACAGAATTGATTATCCAGACATAAATTCATCCACCTATGAGCAGCTGATATTTGACAAAGGCCCAGCATCCGTTAATTGTGAAAAAGATAGTCTCTTTAACAAATGATGTGGCATAACAAGATATCCATCTGCAAAAAACTGAAACAAGACCCATACCTCACACCATGCACAAAAACTAACTTAAAATGTATCAAAGACCTAAATATAAAATCGAAAATGATAAAGATCATGGAAGAAAAAATAGGAACAATGCTAGGAGCCTTAATACATGGCATAAAGAGAATGCAAACCATAAGTAACAATGCATAAGCACCAGAAGAGAGACTAGATACATGGGGGCTCCTAAAAAATCAAACACTTAAGCTCATCAAAAGACTTCACCAAAAGAATAAAAGACAACCTACAGACTGGGAAAAAAATTTTGGCTACGACAAAATGGATCAGCATCTAATCTCTAAAATCTACAAGATAGTGCAAAACCTCAACAATAAAAAGACAAATAACCCAATTAAAAAATGGGCAAAGGATATGAACAGGCACTTTGCCAAAGAAGACATTCAGGCAGCTAACAGACACAGAAAGAAATGCTCATGATCATTAGCCATTAGACAAATGGAGATCAAAACTACAATGAGATACCATCTCATCCAAACAAGGTAGCATTAATTAAAAAAAAAAAAAAACACAAAATAATGGTTGTGGAGCGACTGGAACACTTATACACTGTTGATGGGAATGTAAAATGGTATAACCACTTTGCAAATTGATTTGGTTCTTCATTAAAAAGCTAAAAATAGAAGTACCATATGATCCAGCAATCCTGCTCCTTGGAATATATCCTAGAGAAATAACAGCCATCACACGAGTAGATATATGCATACCTATGTTCATTGCAGGACTGTTCACAATAGCAAAAAATGGAAACAACCTAGATGCCCATCAACGGATGAATGGATAAGCAAACTATCATATACCCACACGATGGTATACTATGCAATGGTAAAGAACAACGATGAAGCTGTGAAACATAACATGGAGGAATCTGGAACGAATTATACTGAGTGAATTTAGTCAGTCACAGAAGGACAAATATTGTATAAGACCACTATTATAAGAACTCAAGAAAAGGTTTAAACACAGAAGAAAACATTC
>NW_004443982.1:186596-192684 GCF_000243295.1 Trichechus manatus latirostris | reverse complement strand
AATTTAGTCAGTCACAGAAGGACAAATATTGTATAAGACCACTATTATAAGAACTCAAGAAAAGGTTTAAACACAGAAGAAAACATTCCTTGATGCTTACGAGGGTGGGGAAGGAGGGTGAGGGTTTTTCACTAACTAGATAGTAGACAAGAATTATCTTACGTGAAGGGAAGGACAGCACACACATCAGGGGAAGTCAGTACAACTGGATTAAGCCAAAGCTAAGAAGTTTCCTGAACGCAATCAAACACTTCAAGGGACAGAGTAGCAGGGGTGGGGGCCTGGGGAATCATACTTTCATGGGACATCTAGGTCAATTGGCATAACCAAGTTTGTTAAGAAAATGTTCACATCCCACTTTGGTGAGTGGCATCTGGATCTTAAAAGCTTGCAAGCGGCCATCTAAGATGCATCAATTGGTCCCGACCACCTGGAGTAAAGGAGAATCAAGAACACCAAAGACACAAGGGAAGTATTAGCCCAAGAGACAGAAAGGGCCACATGGACTAGAGACTTCTTCAACCTGAGACCAGAAGAACTAGATCATGCCTGGCTACCACCAATGATCGCCCTAACGGGGAGCATGACAGAAAGTCGCTGATGGAGCAGGAGAAAGGTGGGGTTCAGAACTCAAATTCTAGCAAAAAGACCAGACTTAATGGTCTGGCTGAGACTGGAGGCACCCCGGAAATCATGGCCCCTGGACTCTCAGCCCAGAACTAAAACAATTTCCGATGCCAACTCTTCAGACAAAGATTGGACTGGACTGTGGGACATAAAATGATACTCGTGAAGAGTATGCTTCTTAGCTTAAGTAGATACATGAGAGTAAACGGGCAGTTCTGTCCAGAGGTAAGATGAGAAGGCAGAGAGGGTTAAGAGCTGGTTGAATGGACATGGGAAATCAGGGGTGGAAAGGAGGAGTGTACTGTCACAGTATAGGGAGAGCATTTAGGGTCACATTACAAGGTATGTATAAAATTTTGTATAAGAGACTAACTTGAAATGTAAACTTTCACTTAAAATGCAACAATAAACAAGAAAAAAAAACAGAAAAAAGAAAACCCTACTAGGAAGCAGTTAAATGGAGGGAATTTTCTCCTTTGCAAAGAAAGAAAAGGGAGGTCCTCAAGACAAGAAGGACTAGGAGCAAGAATTAACCCTGAATGGAATCTCCCCAGAAGGCCTTAACTTTGGCTGGGGGGCGGGGAGCAGGGGATGCTTGACTTTCCCTGAACTCTAAGAACATTAATATGTAATCATCAAATCCTAGTTATTTTGTTCCACCTTATAATTCTCTCTAGTTACCTTTCAGCTTTCAGTAAAGTCTGCTACTTACATACTGTCTTTGCAGTGGTGTTGCAGGAGATTAAGGAGCAGGGCAGTCAAGAGAAGCATTGCCTTCCTCACATTATCATTTCTCTTTGGTTCTTCTACAAGGTAGATTTGCCCTGGACAAAGACCAACAGCCAAGCAAGTGGAGTTTTAAACAGATATGGGAGCCCCCTGAGAGGGGAGTGGGACACAGAGAAGTGGCTTGAAGATGGATACTCAGGAGAGGATATGAGGCAAATTCTCTTTCCAAAAAAAGACTGGACATCTCTAAAAGAACACTGAGGTCAGGGGAATGGGGGAACATTTGGGTTCCATCTAGTCTAGGGTATGGCTATAGATGTTAATGCCTGACTTGGAGTGGAGATGAGGTTCCTTGGATCTTTGAGATTGAGGGATTACAGCTCCTTGGAAATGGTAGGCAGCTGGGTTCCATAAAGTGAGAGTAGGGCTGGACAAATGGACTTCTAGAGACAACCTGGAATACTGAGAGTGAAGGGAGAAGAGGTTAGGGACATATCTCTATTTTTTTTTTCCTCACAACTTTATGCCTTGGGAAGGTTCAGGTCTTGCCTGGCAATGTGTTTGTCCAGTCTCTGAAATGGTGAGCAAATGCAGAGGAGAGATTTGACTACGCAGAAAAAGGGGCAAGGAAAAATTCCTCACTAGTTTTTCTGTTTTCCAGAAGCAGGAGAATGGCAGAGATTTCCCTCCTCTGAGTCTCCCCAAGGTCCTGAGAGAACAGGGGAATGGTAGGAAGTGGGAACTCTGTAACTGACCCCATGGTATGGGTAGAGGTCTCCCAGGCCACAGAGGAGAGGAGTGAGTTGTTTTTCCTGCTTGATTCCACTACTGAGGATCATAGAACTTTTTGAGGAACAGCATTACTGATATATGGCTAGGACTGAGATTTGTGTCAGAAAGTTGGGGATCCTGGAAGACCCCCCATAATGTGATAGAGGCTAGAGGGTAGGGAATAGGGGGAGTGAGTTGGGGTAGCATGGAATCCTAGATTCCAATGGGCATGGTTTTAGGGGAAAACAAATAGTTGGTAAGAGGGTGGCTAGGGGACAAGGAAGCCTAGTTCTCCAAAGTGTGTAGTGCTATTGTGAGGATGTAGGGATTCCAGAATTTATATTTCACATCTTTTCTATCCTCCTCTACCAGGCAGTAGGGGGAGGGGCACGGTAGAACTGAACAGAGTATTCTTTTTAATCCCTAAGTAGGAGCTATGTTGTACCTCAGAGGAAGACAGAGCCCCCATATTTCTCTGCACATCTTGATTCCCTACTCTTGACAGGAAACAGATGCTTTGGTTACCATGGGAACTGAAGCTGAGTGTCTGATCCATTGGACTGGGGAGAAGCCAGAGTTGGCCCTTGAAATAAAAGCCCTTGGAAGAAGCGGATTTAGCAAAACACTCACATAGAAAGGATTCACAATTTCCACAAATATGTTTACTTATCCCTGAGATTATTATTACACACACTGTCTCATGCTTGTTGATCTATAGGATTCTTGCGGATGAGGCTGGGATATGACCATAAAAGAAGTTGGAATTTATGCAATTAGGGAGATCAGGAACAGGAGTGATTCCCTTAAAGCTTGCCAGTTGGAACCCATCTATGGCAGAGGAAAAAGGAAGGGGTGCAGAGCTTGAGTTGGACAGACATAGCCTGGAGGCCTGAAGGGTCTCCCTGTTGAGGTGGAAGGCCCTGATATGGCACAGGCAACAGCACATGAGTTATCCCATGCACCGCCCATTCTTAGATTATCCAGATTCTCCCTTTAAGAAAGTCCATATCAGGATCTCCAATCAGACCTGGGATAGGGGATTCCCCTTCCTAGGTGCTGGACAGTATTACCAAAACCTGGCAGATTCCTTCTTCTTTTCTTCTCTGCCTCACTGCTGTCTTTATCTTCTCCTCCTTATTTTTGTCTCTGCTCATTTTCAACCCATTGAAAAGAGTCATCTCTCCTTATTCCTTTCTCCCTTTCTACCTCATGCATTGCCTCTAATCCCCTTTTCTTTTCCCTCTCTCCTTTCTTGCTTGCTTACACAAACATCATCAGTCTGTCACCTTTCTTTAAAGTTTTGGCCAATGAAAACCTTGTGAATAGCAATGGAACATTGTCTGATATAGTGCCGGAAGATGAGGGCCTCAGGTTGGAAGGGACACAAAATACGAATAGAGAAGAGCTGCCTTCTCAAAGTAGAGTCAACCTTAATGACTTGAATGGACTCAAGCTTTTGAGATCTTCCTTTGCTGAGGTGGCACGATTCAAAATGAGAACAAACAGCTGCAAACATCCATTAATAATCAAAAGGTGCAATGTACGAAGTATGAATCTAGGAAAATTGGAAGCTGTCAAAAATGAAATGGAAGGCATAAAGATTGACATCTTAAGCATTAGTGAGCTGAAATGGATGGGTATTGGATATTTTGAATCGGACAATCCTATAGCCTACTATGCCAGGAATGACAGATTGAAGAGGAATGGCATTTCACATTCATCCTAAAAAAGAACACTTCAAGATCTATCCGGAGGTACAAAGCTGTCAGTGAAAGAATAATATCCATACGCTACAAGGAAGACCAGTTAATGGACTATTATTCAAATTTAGACACCAACCACTAATGCCAAAGATGAGGAAATTGAATATTTTTACCAATTTCTACAGTCTGAAATGGATAAAACATGCAATCAATATGAATTGTTAATTACTGGTAATTGGAATGTGAAAGGTGGAAACAAAGAAGGATTGTTAGTGGAAAAATATGGCCTTGGTGTTAGAAACAACGTCGAAGATCACATGACAGAATTTTGCAAGACCAATGACTTCTTCATTGCAAATACCTGTTTTCAACAACACCAGATGGAAAACACAGGAATCAAATCAACTACTGCAGTGGAAAGAGACGCTGGAGAAGCTCAATATCATCAGTCAAAACAAGGCCAGGGGCTAACTGATCAACTGCTCATATGCAAGGTCAAGTTGAAGCTAAAGAAAATTAAAATAAGTCCCCAAGAGCCAAAATGTGACCTTGAGTATATCTCACTAGAATTTGGAGACCATCTCAAGAATAGACTTGATACATTGAATACTAATGACCAAAGACAAGACAAGTTGTGGGAAGACATCAAGGACATCATACATGAAGAAAGCAAAAGGTTAATTAAAAAGGCAGGAAAGAAAGAAAAGACCAAATTGGATGTCAGAAGAGACTTTGAAACTTGCTCTTGAATGTACAGTAGCTAAAGTGGAAGGAAGAAATGATGAAGTAAAACAGCTGAACAAAAGATTTCAAAGGGCAGCTCAAGAAGGCAAAGTAAAATATTATAATGAAATATGCAAAGACCTGGAGTTAGAAAACCAAAAGGGGAAGAACACGCTTGGCATTTTTCAAGCTGAAAGAACTGAAGAAAAAATTCAAGCCACGCATTGCAATATTGAAGGATTCTATGGGGAAAATATTAAATGACACAGGAAACATCAAAAGCAGATGGAAGGAATACACAGAGTCACTGTACTAAAAAGAATTGGTCGACCTTCCGACATTTGAGGAGGTACCATATGATCAAGAACCGATGGTACTGAATGAAGAGGTCCAAGCCGCACTGAAGGCATAGGCGACAAACAAGGCTCCAGGAACTGACGGCATATCAATTGACATGTTTCAACAAGGGTGTGCAGCCCTGGAGGTGCTCGCTTGTCTATGCCAAGAACTTTGGAAGACAGCTGCATGGCCAATCGACTGGAAGAGATCCATATTGTGCCCATTCCAAAGAAAAGTGATTGAACACAATGCGGAAATTATCTGACAATATCATTAATAGTACACAATAGTAAAGTTTTGCTGAAGATCGCTCAAAGTGGTTGCAACAGTACATCCACAGGGAACTGCCAGAAATTCAAGCTGGATTCAGAAGAGGCAGTGGAAGAAGGAATATCATTGCTGATGTCAGATGGATCTTGGCTGAAAGCAAAGAATACCATAAAGATGTTTACCTGTGTTTTATTGACTATGCAAAGGCATTAGACTGTGTGGATCATGACAAATTATGGATAACATTGTGAAGAATGGGAATTCCAGAACAGTTAACTGTGTACATGGACCATGAGGCAGTAGTTCAAACAGAGCAAGGGGATACTGCATGGTTTAAAATCAAGAATGGCGTGTGTCAGGATTGCATCCGTTCATCATACTTATTCAATCTGTAGGCTGAGGAAATAATTTGAGAAACTGGACTATATGAATAAGAATGTAGCATCAGGATTGGTGGAAGACTCATTAACAACCTGAGATATGCAGATACACAACCTTGCTTGCTGAAAGCCAATAAGACTTCAAGCACTTACTAATGAAGATCAAAACCACAGCCTTTAGTAAGGGTTACACTTCAACAAAAAGAAAACAAAAATCCTCACAACTGGACTAATAAGCAACATCATGATAAACAGAGACAGACTGACATTGTCAAAGATTTCATTTCACCTGGATTCACAATCAACACTCATGGAAGCAGCAGTCAAGAAATCAGATGTTATTGATTTTCTAACCGGAGGACTCCCTTTAGTATTTTTTGTAATTTTTGTTTGGTTTTAGCAAATTCCCTAAACTTCTGTTTGTCTGGAAATGCCCTATTTTCGCCACCGTATTTGAGAGACAGTTTTGCTGGATATATAATTCTCGGCTGGCAATTTTTTTCCTTCAAGGCTTTATATATGTCATCCCATTGCCTTCTTGCCTGC
>NW_004443982.1:183786-185536 GCF_000243295.1 Trichechus manatus latirostris | reverse complement strand
GCAGCCTGTTAAATTTGTAATTATGCTCTTCTATAATCTTTTTAATTTCCTCTATTAATTTCCTTCCTTATCTCTTGAAGAGTTCTCCGTATTGATCTTTTGTATTCTGCCTCTGGTAATTCCAAGAAATTTTCCTTCTCTGGAAAATTTCTTGATTCTTTATTTTGGGAGCTTGCTGAAGCCATCATGGACTGCCTCTTAATGTGATTTGATATTGACTGTTGTCTCGGAGCCATCAATAAATTATTATATTTATTTAGTTTATGTTTGATTACTGTGTCCTAGCTTCTTATTTTGTTTTGATATGCCCAAATAGGCTGCTCATGTGAGCTAGTTTGATTATTGACAACTTTGAAGCTCTAATGTCCTGTTACCAGGTGGTTAGATCTGTTACTAGGTATGTGAGCTCAGGAGTCTGCCCTCTCCTCCTGTATGGATTCAGCTTAGGTGCCCAGGTAGATAGCCACCAAGTGTGTGGTACAGGCTCTCACCTACAGTCCTAGACAGGCATGGATGATTGGTGTAGGCACAGGCATCTGGCTGCAGCAGGGGGAAAAAAATTGAGCAAGGCAGGGGGCTGACGGCCGCCCCTGCGTGTCCCGGAGGAAGGTGTGTCCCTGTTCCCTAGAGCATGTACGTGGGTGGGTTTTGCAGCTGAACTGTGAGCACCCAATGCTGTTGGCTGTAAGGACTGGGAGGCACCTCTTATTCTTGGGCCCCTCTTGCAGGTGGTTAGGTGGTGTGGGTGGAGCCACCAGTCCTCAGGCCCCTGATGTGGGTAGGTGAATACTCTGCTTAATGGTGAGAGCAGAGTCAAATGTAACGAACCAGCCACTTCACAGGTGAAACAGTTGAAGTTAGAATTCCG
The DNA here is from genome assembly GCF_000243295.1 of Trichechus manatus latirostris. Lineage (NCBI taxonomy): Eukaryota > Metazoa > Chordata > Mammalia > Sirenia > Trichechidae > Trichechus > Trichechus manatus. The sequence goes on along the minus strand of NW_004443982.1, from coordinate 184,668 downwards.
GTATATACCCTTTAGTAGTGTGGTAATGAGGGCCTACGTTGTTGAGATGGGCCCACACAAGTCTATGCAGCAGAGAAGGTACTCAAAGTCCGTGGATCCCTTATGCCTGTGCCTAGGCAAAGGAGCCGTGCCTACCCTGAGTTCCTGGCTTAGGGGAGCAGGCAGTTTATTTTTTCCCCTGTTTGTTAATTTGTTCACTCTCCAAGGCCAGGAGAATGGCTTAGCGCATGTGACGGATCCTACTTCTGGTCCAGGGGACTCGGCAATTGCTGAAGCCGGTCCAGGACCCAGTGCAGAGCAGGGAGTGGGGAAGTAAATGGGACAGTGGTTTTTCCCTGAGGGGGGTCTTTTTGATCTGTGGATAGTCCGGACGCAAATACTTATCTTTTGGCAATGGAGGGCTGCTTATCACTGGCTCTGCGTAGCCAAGTAGGCTCTCAGTGGCTGGGTCTCTCCCTGTGTGGAATATGCCTCCTGAGCACCGATGCTTGCCTGCCTCACCGCTCACCCCTGAGCTGATCAGGCCTGAAGGGCTCAGGCTCTCGTCAGGTCAGGTCTGGCACCTCCTAGCTGTTACTGAACCATCTCTCCCTCCCTCTACCACTCAGTACGGTTCCTCAACTTTTCCTTTAATATCCAGGGCTCCCAGATTGTCATATAGAATCGATTCACTTGTTTTTTTGGGTCTTTCTTGTAAGCGGGAACATCGGAAGCATCTGACTACTCCACCAACTTGGCCCCGCCTCCCCAGCAGTCACGAAATCAAATGACATATTGCATCAGGCAAATCTGATGTAAAAGATGAAGTGTTAAAAAAAAAAAGATATCAGTTTGAGGACTAACGTGTGCCTGACCCAAGCCATGGTATTTTCAATTGCCTCA
>NW_004443982.1:162710-179908 GCF_000243295.1 Trichechus manatus latirostris | reverse complement strand
GTCAGCAGTTCTTCAATGATCCTCTCTGTGTTTTCTGTTTTCTCAGCCTGTTCTGGAACTCCGATCACTCCTAAATTATTGCTTTTGATTGTATCCCACATAATTCTCAGGGTCTCTTCATTTTTCTTTGTTCCTTTTTCTGATTTTTCCTCAAACAGACTTGTATTCAAGTGTTTGTCTTCAATTTCGCTAGTCATGTCTTCCACTGTTTCAAACCTGCTCCTCAACCCCTCTATGACACTGTCCATTTCTGAAATCTTGTTGTTTATCTTTTGGATTTCTAATTGTTGTTTTTGTATGGTTTCTAGTTGCGCATTTATTTTGGCATTTGTTCCTGAATTCTTCCATTTTTTTGTCTGTATTTTCCATTTTTTTGTCTGTATTTTCCATGAATTTGTCTGCCTTTTCCATGAATTTATTTTTTCCTCATTTTTGTCTGCTTTTTGCTTCAACTCTTGGATAATTCTGAGTATTAGAGATTTGAATTCTCTATCAGGTAGTTCTATTGCCTTTTCTTTTTCTGGAAAGTCATTTGGTGTTTTATTTTGGACTCCTTGTGAAATCATCCTGTCTTGTTTTTGTAAATGTTTTGATATTGTCTGCAGTCTTCATGGCATTCAGTAGTTATTTTTCTCATTTATTGATTGTAGATTTGTTTGTTTTGTCCTTTTTTGCTTTATTTGGCTATGTATGAGCAGGCCGGCTGTGTGTTCTTTATTGTTTGCTTGTCTGTGGGCACAATACTTTTCACCTCCTTCTCCAATTGGCAGGGTCAGTAGCTAACATACGGTACTGCAGGGCAGGTCTAGCTGAAGAGGAGTTGCTTAGATGGGTTGTTTGTGGCATTTACTATGAGCACCAGGGTGGGCCAGTAATCGGTGCAGGGCATATTCCAGTAGGCCTTGCCTGGGCTGCTTGGTGGTGTGATGTTCAGTGCATGGCACACGTAAGCAGGATGGAGGGGGGAGATTGTGATATGTGGAGCTAAGATGGTTATGGGAGAGAAGAGAGAGGAAAAGTAGCCAAAAACATAAAAACAAAAAATAGAGTGCTAGGGGAGCTTGCCCTTGGAGTGGAGAGATGAGAGACTATGTAATGGAGAAAAACAAAAAGGAGAAGAAGAAGAAAAAAAGAAAAGAAAAGAAAAAATGAATAAATAAAAAGTAGAAAGAAAAAAGAAAACCTCCCAGGGATCCCACCAGTGAGGATACAAGTTCTGGGGAAGTTGCTCCCAGTCTGTGAAGTACAGCCTGGCTAGAAGGGGTAGAGGTGTCACTCAGCACCAGGTATTCAGGGGACAGGAAGAGAAGGAAAGTATAGAGAGATGAGAAATGGAGTAATGAAGAAAGACAAGAAGGGAAAAAAGAGGGAAAAGAAACAAAACAAACGAATTAAAAAAAAAAACAAGAAAAACCCATAAAAATAAACAGAAAAAAAACAAAGAAAAAGAAATTCCCTCAGGAATCCCTCTACACGTCTGTGCAAACTGAGGGGGTAGGTCTCAAGCCGCCCAGTACTGCCCAGCTGGAATGGGCTCCCAATTCAAGAAAAGAAAAAGAAAACAAACAATTCAAAACAAACAGAAAAAAACCCCGGGATCCCACCAGTATGGCAGTACAGGCCAGGAAGCAGTCTCACATTCTAGCAGCATTTCACAGCCTTTCAGGAGGAAGCAAACATGGCGCATGGAGGTAGGTATTCGAGAGAAAAGAGGGGTAGGTGGTGAGAGATAAGGAAGAAATCTAAAGAGTGGAAAAAAGCAACACCAGCAGCCAACAAATGTCACTTAGGGAGCTGGTCAGTGCTGGTGGGTGGAATCCAGGCAACACCCAGTTGAAACCGGTGCTTCCCAGCCAAGAGACTGTGGCTGCAGGAAGCAGACGAGCCCGAGTGTGGGTGAAGAAGGGTGGGGGGTGGGAAAGTGTATAATGATGGTTACCGGTTGTTCTGTCTCCTGCTGGAAGCTCCGTGAAGCTGCTTTCTCATACCCCCCGTTTGCTGGTCTCTGATAGGAGTCCAAGATGGTGGATCAGAGCTGCGTTAGTTGATAGGGGACCTCTGCATGTATCTCTCCTCATTCTCTGTTCTCTGTCAGTTTCTTATTCCTTTCGGTGCTTGGCTGAGTTCTTTATCTCTTCACTTGATGCTTAGGGTTTCAGGATTGCCATTTTCTCTGTTTGACTTAGTTTTTCGGGTCTTTGCTGTGGAGGGACAGCGTGGTCCTTCTGCCTATAGCACCATGTTGCCTGGAAGTCTCCCCTCACCAAACCTCTGAAGTGTCTCTGAAATTTACAAGGGCATGTAACCCTGGAAGTTGGGGTAATGGTGGTGGTTTTACATTGCATGATTGCTTTAAAGTGTATTGAAGAAGCAGATAGACACTTTCTGGAGAGGATGAACCAGCAAATTTATGGACTTTGCAACATCAGGCTCCATTGTAGGTGGATCCAAACTTAATATAGGAATCTAAGTGAAAATCTACAGAAAAATACAATCCCTAGCCTCATTTCCAATTTGACTTCCAAACTGCTGGCATCTTGCTCTTCCCATAGATGTAGGAGATTCTTCCCTAGGTAATTTGACCAAAGGAGAGCCTTAATGATATTGGCAGGGCAAGATCACTCAATTTTTCATTACTGTTCAGCTCAAAATATTTTCTGACTTCCATGTGATTTCTTCTTTGAGCCATGTGTTATTTAGGATATTTCTTAATTTACAAGCATCTGAAAGGTTTCTAATTATCTTTTGTTAATAATCTATAGCTAATGACATTGTAGTCAGAGTGTATAAAAGTCTCCCCCAAAATTAACTCTTTATATATAATCCTGGAAATTTTTTAAATATAATTTTTTGGTAAGTTTTTAATGGAATACAGCACAAAAATGGAATTGCACAAAACATACATGTAAATTATTACATAGTAAACATTCAAGTAACTACAATCCAGGTTAAGAAATGGAGTACTCCAGCAGCCCAGAAGACCCCCTTAAACTTTACCCAATCATTACCATCTCCCACCTCCCCAAATGTAACCATATTTTGACTTTTAACACTATAACTTACTTGCTTGTGAACTTCATATAAATAGAATACTTACAGTACATGGTTTTATAATACAGCTTTCTTTTTGTAATGTTATGGTTTTATTTATCATTATCTACCTTTGTCACAGTGTATAGCATTGCTGTAGTTCATTAATTTTAATTATTGAATAGTATTCATTATACAAATATACTACAATTTCTTTATCCATTCTATTGCTGATAAACATTTTAATAGCTTCCAGTTCTGGGATATTACAAATTTGTGGTGAACATTCATGTACATGTCCTTTGGTTAACATGTATATTCATTTAGGGCAGGAATTGTTAGATCACTTTTATTACTTTTGTTGCATTATTGCACTGTTTGTGGTGACGGTGGATATCCTGATCTTGTTCTGATCTCAGAGGAAAAATTTTCAATATTCCATCATGAAATCTGTTGGTTTCTTTGTAGGTTTTTTAGATAGAAAGATAGACAGATAGATATTCTGATTTAATTAAGGGAGTTCCCTTTTATTCCTATTTTGCTAATAGGTTGTATCATGAATGGATGTTGGTTTTTTAAACCAAATGTATGAAATACTTTCTTTGCATCTACTAGGAATATAATATTTTTCTCCTCAATACGTTAATTCTGTGGAATACACAGATTTTCATTTATTTCTAGAATATTCTTGATTCAGTTTGCTAATGTTTAATTTACAATAGTTATCTTTATTATCATGTGAAAGATAGGCCCATAGTTTTTATTTTTTGTAACATTCTTACAAGGTTTATACCTCGTAAAATGAGATGGGAATTGTTTCTTTTTTTTTTATATTTTCTGGCAGGAGTATAAGATTGGCATTCTTCAGTTAATCTTTTTTCAAGAAATTTTATTGTGTTTTAAGTGAATCTTCAATAAATCTTTTGTAGAATTAATTCGTGAAGCCATCAGACTCTGGAGATTTGGTTTTTTGTGGTTGTTGTTTTCTTCAGATTCCCTTCATATAGTATTTATAGGACAATTCAGATTTTTTAAATTTGTTTTTGTGTCATCTTTTGTTGAGTTGTAGTTTTCTTGAAATTTGCGTGGTTTATCTAATAAATTTTCAAATATTTTGGTTTAATGTTGCTCACGATATTGACTAGTGATCTTTTAAATGTCTTTATGTTCCATAGCAATATCTCCTTATCCATTCCAGACGTTGGTTATTTTATGCCTTCTCTTTTGTTCAGGTGTACTCAGGCATTAATCAATTGTATCGGTCTTTAGAAAGGATTAACTCCTATTTTGTTTCATTTTTCACTGATTTATTCTCTTATCCTTCTTATTTCATTTCTTCTCCTTTCTTTTTGTTTAATCTCCTGTTCTTTTACTAAATTTTTTAAATTGATACATGGTTCATTGATTTTCTGCCTTTCTTCTTTTCTAATATAGACATTTAAGCTGCATCACAAAGCTTTCAACTATTCTTCAATTCAAAATGTTTGTAATTTAAATTGGATTTTTTTTCTTTGAGCTATGGGTTATTTAGAATATTTCTTAATTTATGAACATATAGAGGGTTTTGATTTATTGTTGGTTGTTAATTTGTAACCTAAAGGCTTTGTGGTCAAGAAATATACTACTTATTATTTCATTCTCTTGAAATTTTCTGAGGCTTGCTTTATGGTCAACATATGATCGATGTTGGTAAATATCAAGTACACTTGAAAAGACTGTGTATCCTGGAGTTATTTAGTACAGTGATCTAAATGTATAAATATATATTATCAAGTTTGTTCATTGTATTTCTAAATTTTTTCATCTATTTGCAATATTTTATCTACTTATTCTATCAGCTACTGAAAGAAATGTTTTAAAATCCTCCACTATGACTATTGATCATGCATATCTCATTGTAGTTATATAGAATTTTGCATTATATTTTGGGGTCATGTTGTTAGGTGCACACAGAGTCATAAATGTGTTATTTTAGTGATGAGTTGGACCTTTTATGATTATTAAGTATCATTTTTATGTACTGTGATGCTTTTTTGCCTGAAAGGCAAAATTATCTGACATTAATATAAGTGCACCAGATTTTTTTTGGTTAATAGTTTTATTGTATATGTTTACCTACTTTTTAATGTTTAACCTTTTTGTATACTTGCTTTTGAAGTATGCCTTCGTAAGCCAGTATATTTTTGGTTTCTTTATTCTTCCTTTTCTTCTTTTTTTCATCGTTTATGCATACTTCTTTATTAGAAAAGAAATCAACTATTTGCACTACAGACCACAGAAGAAGTTAACTTTGTAATTCTAGAATAGAAAAATTAAACTTCAGAGTAAAGAATTAAGCTTTCAAGAGTGTCAAAAAAAAAAGAGCAAGAAAGAAAGATTGAGACTCATTTAAGACAGTATTTCTAAAATTTGGCTCCTTGACTTCTTCCATAGATTTTTTTTTAGGGGAGGGAACTGCAAGTCTTCTATAATTTTTTAATTTTGCTGATAACCTAAATCAAATTAATACACACTTGTTCATGATTACCTGGACAACTATCTTATGTAAGAGTATTGCCATATGACCACAATACCTGCATCTGTGTCTCTGACCTCTGTAGCACCAAGTAAAGACCAATAGTGCTTACTTTTTCATGCTGAGTTTCCCACATTAGGTCCTCAGACCCTGCATGGAATTGTTGAACATTTCTTATGAGATCTATGAGTTGTCAATGTTGAGAACACCTGTTCAGAGCATGATTCTCAAGGTGGGGTGGGGTGGGGATGGCAAAGGGGGAGATGCATGTAGTTTGGAAAAGCACATTCAAAACGCCTATTGATGTCATAGTACAAACTCCATAAGGTCAAGATCAGAGAAATAATTTCAGCTGATGGGCAGTCACAGAAGACCAAGTATAGATTCATCCTGGAGGACCAAGGATAAATGTGGTTAGAAACATTAGTTTTAGAGGTAGAGGAGTGTTGGCACATGGAGAACAATTAGTAGGAAAACATGCCAAAAAGGAAGAACACTCTTTGGTCAGTGAGTGAATCCTAAGCCATAACTCAATCTGGTCTTTTGGAATCCAAAAGACTAACCCAGAGAAAACTCAAGACTGTACATTAACAGTCTTGATTTTTTTTGGGTCCGGTTGGTCCACTTTTTCATAATGATCCAAAAGAAAAAAAGTAGTTTTGCCAAATATCACCCCCCCTTTTTTTTTGGTTAATGTATTTCAGAATTTTAGGTAAACAATTGCTATAGCTGGGAAAGAACAGCCCCAGATCCATCCACCAGGAAATCCTCTCATCATCTGTGATGTCATCCAGCTCCCAAGGGGACATTAGCCTGGGGACTTTGTAATTATTGTAGAACTCCCATATCAGCTAGACATTTTGGCAGCTCTCCACTCTGTTGCAAAGCTGTTAGATCACAGCATCCACCAACAGAATCTTTACCCATAAAAACCTGAGGTACTGTTCTTGCTCCTGTGAGCTGCTGGAGATAATCTTGAATCACTCTTGTGTCCCTGGCGGCTGTGATATCTACAAATTCCAAGAGCCCTTGTTTGAAACGCAATTGGGGGAAGATTTCTTGGGTCTTTCTGCAGTAAGGGCAGGTGGCCTTGATGAAAACAACCCCCTTCCCAGGGTGTATTCTGCTATTCACAAACTCTTGAGCCATGCTGACAAGCTGCTGTCTCCCCAGGAGGGCTCCTCAATTGCGGGTATTGCTCAGAGTGTAAACCCTTTTTCCTTGTCTTCTTCCTCCTCCCTTTCTTCTCCTACTCCTTCTTTGCTGCTGCTGCTATTGCTTCTCCTTTTTCTCATTCTCCCTATCCTCTTCTTTTTTTTTTAACCCAGCTTGCTAGTCTTTGCATTTCCATTGAAGAATTTACATTCAAGGTAATTATTGATATATTGGGGTTTATATCTATCATCTTACTATTTTCTCTATATTTGTCTCACTTTTTCTGTATCCAATTATATTATTTTCCCTTCTTTTGAATTAATTTTTTAATTATTCTATTTTTCACCCCTATTGCCTTAATAGATATATATTATTTAATTATTCTTTTAGTGGTTATCCTGGAGACTAAATTTTGCATTCTTAACTTTCGAAGTCTAATATAAATTGATACTTTTATCTCTTCTCAGAAAAGGCCTTAGAACATTTTCTCTACATTTACCCTGTACTTTAAGACTACTGTTGCCAGGTATTTTAATCCCACATAGACATATACACACACAAACACACATGGTTTTAAAGTCAAAAGACATGAGTATTACAATTATTATTTTATAAAGCCAATATCATTTACATTTACCCACATATTTAACTTTTATGTTGCTCCTTGTTACTTCGGAGCCCTGGTGGTGCAGTGGTTAAGAGCTATGGCTGCTAACCCAAAAGTCAGCAGTTTGAATCCACCAGCCATTCCTTGGAAACCCTATGGGGCAGTTTTACTCTGCCCTACAGAGTTGCTATGAGTCGGAGTCGACTCGATGGCAATGGATCTTTGTTACTTGAGCATCTTTGAGTTTCCATCAGGGCTCATTCTATTTCTGCTTAAAGAATACGCTTAAGTAATTCCTATTATCTGAATGTGCTAGTGAAACATTCTCTTTATTTGTTTGTCTGATAATGATAATTTCACCTTCATTTTTGAAAGGTATTTTACCTGGTTATAAAGCTCTAGGCTGGCAGTTACATTCTTTCAACACTTTGAATATATCATTCTACAGCCTTCTAGCTTTGTTGTTCATGTTGAAAAGACGGCTCTCAGTCTCATTGTGCTCTTTTGAAGACCATCTCTTGATTTTCTCTGATTACTCTTATGATTTTCTGTTTGCTTGCTTTCAGCAGTCTGTCTGTATAGGCTTAAGAGAGATTTACATCAGAATTATCCTGCTTGGAGTACTTAGTGCCTCTTGAATCTTAAAAATGATGTTATTCATCACTTTCTGAAACATCACAGCCCCTATCTGTTCAAATATTGACTAAGGACCTTCTTTTCCATTGTCTCTTTCTGAAATGCTAATTGAAATATTTAAGCCTGTGTTAGGAATACACAGAGTCACTGTGCCAAAAAGAATTTGTTCACCTTCAACCATTTCAAGGTAGTATATGATCAAGAACTGCTGGTACTGAAGGAAGAAGTTCAAGTTGCACTGAAGGTGTTGGTGAAAAACAAGCCTCCAGGAGCTGACAGAATAACAACTGAGGTGCTTCAACAGACAGAGACAACACTAGAAGGGTTTACTTATCTATGTCAAGAAATTTGGAAGACAGCTACCTGACAAGTCAACTGGAATAGATCCATATTCATGCCCATTCCAAAGAAAGGTGATCAAACAGAACGGGGAAATTATCTAAAAATATCATTAACATCATGTCCTAACAAAATTTTGCTGAAGATAATTAGAAAATGACTGCAGTTGTACATCAACAGAGAACTTCTGGAAGTTCAAGCCAGTTGCAGAAGAGGATGTGGAACAAGGGATATCATTGCTTAACTTAGTCACAATTGTAAAGTCCTTCTGTCATGTAAGTTAATATAGTCACAGGTTTTGAGGATTAGACCATGGACATTTTTGAAGGGGCTTTATTCTGTCTACCTCGTGCATCTACTGAGATGATGGTATAGTTCTCTTTTTAGTATATCAACGTGGTTAATTGCATGCATTGGTTTCAAATATTCAAAAGAACCCACATTTTTGAGAGAAATCCTATTTGCTCATGAAGAATACTTTTTAAAATATAGTTTGTTTCTATTTGCTAAAATTTTATTAATAATTTTTATATCTGTTAGGAGCCTTGGTGGCACAGTGGTTAAAGCGCTCCGCTGCTAACCAAAACGGTGGTTTGAACCCACCAGCCGCTGCAGGACAGAAAGGTGTAACAGTCTGCTTCTGTAAAGATTTACACCCTTGGAAACCCTATGGAGCAGGTCTACTCTATCCTGTAGGGTTGCTATGAGTCAGAATCGACTCAACAGCAGTGGGTTTGGTTTTGTGGGTATGTACCTTTGAACTTGCTTAAGCATATACATATACAAGTACAGGCTGCACAGTAAAATGTATTTCTTACTGTAAGTCACAGTTACAAATATTTACAATTCAGCGAAATAGAGTATTGTTTAATATGACATACATTTGCTATGCATGATGCAAATATATAAAGCAAACAATCTCTTTATCATATGAGTGCAGTTGCTGCTTGCTTCTGGCCAACATGTGGTATAAACATCTACTGAATACCTACTATGTTTCAGGCTCTGTGATGGTGGTGGAAATAGAAATTGATCTAATGTATCCTTGTCTTCACCGTATTTGTAGGCTAAATGGGGTATTGTTATCATTGTTAGGTGCCTTCAAGTTGATTCTGACTCATAGCGACCCTATGTACAACAGAACGAAACGCTGCCCATTCCTGCACCATCTGCACTATCATTGTTATGCCTGAGCCCGTTGTTGAAGCCACTGTGTCAATCCATTTCACTGAGGGTCTTCCTCTTTTTCGCTGACCCTCTACTTTACTGAGCACGATGTCTTTCAGAGAATGATCCCTCCTGTTACCACGTCCAAAGTACAAGAGACAAAATCTCTCTATCTTTGTTTCAAAGGAGCATTCTGGCTGTACTTCTCCCAAGATAGATGCGTTCGTTCTTCTAGCAGTCCGTGGTATATATTCAGTATTCTTTCGCCAACACCATAATTCAAAGGCATCAATTCTTCCTCAGTCTTCCTTATTCATTGTCCAGTTTTTGCATGCATATGAGGCGATTGAAAATATCACGGCTTGAGTCAGGCACACCTTAGTACTCAAAGTGGTATCTTTGCTTTTCAGCACTTCAAAGAGGTCTTTTGTAGATTTGCTCAATGCAACATGTTGTTTGATTTCTTGATTGCTGCTCCCATGGGCATTGATTGTGGATCCAAGTACAATGAAATCCTTGACAATTTCAATATTTTCTCCATTTATCATAATGTTGCTTATTGGTGCAGTTGTGAAGATTTTTATTTTCTTTAGGTTGAGGTGCAATCTCTACTGAAGGCTGCAGTCTTTGATCTTCATCAGTAAGTGCTTCAAGTCCTCTTCACTTTCAGCAAACAAGGTTGTGTCATCTGCATTGTTAAAGAGTCTTCCTCAAATCCTGATGCCACATTCTTCTTCATAGTCCAGCTTCTGGGATTATTTGCTCAGCATATGGATTGAATAAGTATCGTGAAAAGTTACAACCCTGACACACACCTTTCCTGAATTTAATCACACAGTATCCCCTTGTTCTGTTCCAATGACTGCCTCTTGGTCTATGTACAGGTTCCACATGAGTACAGTTAAGTGTTCTGCAATTCCCATTCTTCACGAAGTTATCCATAATTTGTTACGATCCACACAGTTGAATGCCTTTGCATAGTCAATAAAACACAGGTAAACATCTTTCTGGTATTCTCGGCTTTCAGCCAGGATCCATCTGACATCAGCCATGCTATCTATCCCTCATTCCACATCCTTTTCTGAATCTGCCTTGAACTTCTGGAAGTTCCCTGTCTACGTACTGTTGCAGTCGCTTTAGAAAGATCTTCAGCAAAATTTTACTTGTGTGTGATATTAATGATATTATTTGACAATCTCTGCATTCTGTTGGATCAACTTTCTTTGGAATGGACACAAATATGGATTTCTTCTGGTCTATTGGCCAGGAAATAGTCTTCGAAATTTCTTGAAATCAACAATTGAGTACCTCTAGCACTGCATTTGTTTGTTGAAACTTCTCAATTGGTACTTTGTCAATTTCTGGAGCCTTGTTTTTTGCCATTCCCTTCAGTGTAGCTTGGACACCTTCCTTCAGTACCATCAGTACTGCTACCTCATAAAGTGGTTGAAGGTCCAGCCATAATTTTTGTACTGTGCTTCTGTATATTTATTCCATCTTCTTTTGATGTTTCCTGTGTTGTTCAATATTTTCCCCATAGAATCCTTCAACGTTACTAGTTGAGGCATGAATTTTTTGTTCAGTTTTTTCAGCTTGAGAAATGCTGAGTGTGTTCTTCCCTTCTGGTTTTCTAACTCCAGGTCTTTGTACATTTCACACTTTACTTTGTCTTCTTGAGCTGGCCTCTGAAATCTTCTTTTCAGCTCTTTTACTTCATCATTTCTTCCAATTGCTTTAGCTACTCTACGTTCAAGAGCAAAGCTCAAACCTCTTCTGACATCCATTTTGGTGTTTTCTTTCTTTCCTGTCTTTTTAATGACCTTTTGCTTTCATCTTGTATGATGTCCTTGATGTCATTCCACAACTCTTATTGTATGGTCTTCTGTCATTAGTTTCAGTGCATCAACTCTATTCTTGAGATGGTCTCTAAATTCAGGTGAGATATATTCAAGGTCATATTTTGGCTCTTGTGGACTTGTTCTAATTTTCATCAGCTTTAACTTGAACTCGCAAACAAGCAATAGATGGTCTGTTCCAAAGTCGGCCCCTGGCCTTGCTCTGACTGATGATATTGAGCGTTTCCTTTGTCTCTTTCCATGGATGTAGTCGATTTGATTCTTGTGTTTTCCATCTAGTGAGATTCACATGTATAGTAGCCATTTATGTTGTTGCAAAAAGTTATTTGCAATGAAGAAGTCGTTGGTCTTGCAAAATTCTATCAAGTGATCTCCAGCGTCCTTTCTATTACCAAGGCCATATTTTCCAACTACTAATCCTTCTATGTCTCCAATTTTCACATTCCAATCACTAGTAATTATCATTGCATGTTTGATCAATTTCATACCATAGAAGTTGGTAAAAATATTCAATTTCCTCATCTTTGACATTAGTGGTTGGTGTGTAAATTGGAATAATGGTTATTAACTGGTCTTCCTTGTAGGTATATGGATATTATCCTATCACTGACAGCATTGTACTTTATGATAGATCTGAAATGTTCTTTTTGACTATGAATGTGATGTCATTTCTCTTCAATTTGTTATTCCCGACATAGTAGACCATATAATTGTCTGATTCGAAAAGGCCAATGCCAGTCTATTTCAGCTCACTAATGCCTAGGATGTCAATCTTTATGCTTTCTATTTCATTTTTGATGATTTCCAGTTTTTCTAGATTCATACTTCGTACATTCCACATTCCAATTATTAATGGATGTTTGCAGCTGTTTCTTCTCATTTTGAGTCTTACCGTCTCAGCAAATGAAGGTTCTGAAAGCTTGACTCCATCCACGTCATTAAGGTCGACACTATTTTGAGGATTCCCTAGTCGTATTTTGAGTCCCTTCCAACCTGAGGGGCTCAACTTCTGGCACTATACCAGATAATGTTCTGCTGCTATTCATAGGTTTTCACTGGCCAATTTTTTCAGAAGTTGACCACCAGGTCCTTCTTCCTAGTCTGTCTTAGTCTGGAAGCTCCAATGAAACTTGTCCAACCTGGGTGACCCTGCTGGAATTTAAAATTCCGGTGGCATAGCTTCCAGCATCACAGCATCATGCAAGCCACCACAGTATGACAAACTGACAGATGTGTGGGGAAATGGGGTAGACAGAGGAATAAACAAAGGAATACAAACCACTGTGCCTAATGCAGGCTCTGGTAGGTGAGGTTATGGGTGTACTAATGTCAGGGCCAGGAGTTACCAGAATCTGTTTCTACTTCATCACTTGATCCCTCCTCTCAGGACCTAGTCAATGACCATCCTGCCTACCCCCACTCAAACCAGAAGGTACTAGCCCACCCCTCATGGATGCAAGGATCTCTCCTTACCTACTTTCTCCAAGCTGAGAGGCCAGAATCTCTCCGATGCATCTTCTGAGCTTGAGATCACTCTCACCATGCAGACATAGGTAGACGGAGTTGAATGTGACGAGGATGTTCATGAGGTAGTAGAATATGCTGCTCTGGATGTGGTTCTGCACTAGGTTCACCATTTAGCGCATGCCCATGTCAAAGATCTTAATGTAAGACAGGTGGCTGGGTAACACCAAAGCTGGAGAAAAGATATGGGTGGAGTGAGTTGGTTGGAAGAAGCTCTAGTGAGCAAGTGTTCATGCAAGAAAAAGTGAACGACCAAAAACATATAGGTACACATATATACGTATTTATGTAGGCATATGTTAGACGATCCTTGGAAACTCTACAGGGGCAGTTCTACTCTGTCCTATAGGGTGGCTATGAGTCAGAATTGACTCAAAAACAATGGATTTAATGGGTTTTGATGTGTGTGTAACCCTTTGAAAACAACCCGTTGCCATCGAGTAGATTCTGACTCACAGCGACCCTATAGGACAGAGAAGAATTGCCCCATAGTGTTTCCAAGGAGTGGCTGGTGGATTCCATCTGCTGACCTTTTGATTAACAGTCTTAGCACTTAAACAGTGTGCCACCAGGGCTCCATATGTGTGTATAGTTATGTATATATGTGTGTATATCTAGGGGTATGTATATGTATATGCATCTATGTGACCATATGCACATATATTCACATATATAATAAAGCACATAGGGTGCACAGTTACAGATACTTCTTTGAGACATAGTGGAACATTGGTTAAGAGCTACAGTGAGCTACAGCTGCTAACCAAAATGTTGGCAGTTGGAATCCACCAGCAGCTTCTTGGAAACCCTATGGGGCAGTTCTACTTCTTAGCCATAATCAAAGACCTCTCAGGACTGGATTTCTGGGGTTGAAGGATTAAGACCATACTTTTGTCAAACATCTTGGCCAATTGGCATAATATAGTTCATAAAGTTATGTTCTATGTCCTGGTTTGATGAGTAGTGTCTGGGGTCTTAAAAGCTTTTGAGCAGCCATCTAAGATTCAGCTATTGGTCTCTGCTCGTCTGGAGCAAAAGAGAAAGACAGAAACCAAAGGTTCAAAGAAAAAAACTATTCTCCAGGACAAATAGTCTACACAAACCATGGCTTCATCTACCAGAGCCCAGAAGAACTAAACGGTGCTGGCTACCACTACTGACCTTTCTAACCAAGGGCCACAATAGATGGACCCTGATAGAATGGGAGAAAAATGTGGAACGGGACTTCAGATTCCTAAAAAACAAAACAAAGAAAACAAAACAAAAAGACCTACTAGACTGGTGGAGACTGGAAGACTCCCCTAGACTACTGCCCTGAAATACTCTTCAAACCTTGAAACGAAACTAACCCCCAAGGCCGACTTACAACTAAATGTGTTAATTGGTTCAAAAAATAATATCACCAGTAGGGACTGTGCTCCTTTAAAAAAACAGCTATATGAAACCAAATGGTCAGCAATTACTTTAAAGTAAAGATGAGAATGTAAGGGGGCAGGGAAAAATCGATTAATGGAAACAGAACAACCAGAACGGAAATAACGAGAACGTTCATGCATTGTGAAGAATGTAACAAATGTCACTGAACAACTTGTATAGAAATTGTTGAATGGGAATCTAAACTGCAGTGTAAACCTTCACTGAAAATACAATAAAATATTATTAAAATAAAAAAGAAAACAGTGAATGAATGAGTGGAGGAAGCGAGGAGATGGTGACTGGACAATGAGTGGAAAAATACATGAGTAAATAACTTTCAAGGCTACAATAACCTCTCTTACCTGTTTGAGGATATTAATAATATTTTTTGGAGTGAAATAAGTCAAAAACAAAAGGAACAATATTGTTTGACCTCAATTATATGAAATAAGAAGAATAGGCAAATGTATAGAGACCAATGTTTATTACTGGTTACTAGGCAAGAGGGAGAGGGTAATGGGGAGTCATTGTTTAGGAAGAAATGAGTTTCTGTTTATGGTGATGGAAAATTTGGCGATGATTAAGGGATTTGATTGCACAACATGATAAATGTAATTGATATCACTAAACTGTACACCTCAAAAATGTTGAATAGACAAATGTTGTGTTATATATATTTTTGAAACAATAAAAAAAGTAGCTTTTTTTGAATATTCTTCACCCAGTGTTGTACGTTTCCTCCATGTTCTTTTTAATGTTTCATTGTTTTGCTTATAGCTCCATCTTTCATATTAGAGGCTTTTACATACTGTCCATGTACATATTTTTTAAAAGAACAGACACTAAGAAGCTCATTTGAAACCTTGTCGCATAGGAAAGTCTTGTTTATCGGTGGGCTTCATCTGCAGGCAGTTTCTCCACCTAATAGGAAATACTGTCCCCTAGGAAGTTTTCAAAATTATGGATGCCCTTGGAAAGTACAAGATAAACCCCAACATCATGTCACCACAGGAAGTAGGATAGTGCTCAAAGAATTATGGAGACAGGTCAAGAAGATACAGATACCACCTTAAAAAGGCTCCAGTAAGACTCAAAGTAAATAACAATACTAATGGACTATAACTCATGAATACAATAAATTAAAATAATTAAAGTAAGAATCCGTGAGTCTTCACAGATAGAAACAAATAAATAAGTGTAGAAGAAGGAGAAGCAGCGGGAATATTATAGTCAAATTGCTGAAAATAAAGATAGAGAAAACCTTGTTATAAGTGGTCAGTGAAAAAGATACATTGGATGCCTGTAAACAAAGGTAGGCCCAGCCCATATGCTACATCAGAAACAATGCAAGTCAGAAGACTTCAAACTCCATCTTCAACCTACTGGAAAACAAAATGAAAATTATCAGTCTAGAATTATATACCCAGCAAATATTTCCCAAAAATAATGACAAAATATCCATTCATGTTATAAACGAATGGCAAGGTAAAAATAGAATATCAACCTCATGAAGGATATTGTCTTGGCTATTATCTTAGTCATCTAGTGCTGTTGTAACAGAAATACCACAAGTGGATGGCTTTAACAAAGAGAAGTTTATTCTCTCACAGTCCAGTAGGCTACAAGTCCAAATTCAGGGCGTCAGCTCCAGGGCAGTGCTTTCTCTTTTGGCTCTGGAGGAAGGTCCTTGTGATGCATCAGTCTTCCCTTGGTCTGGGAGCATCTCAGCGCAGAAACCTTAAGTCCAAAGGCACTCCCGGCACTGCTTTCTTGGTGGTATGAGATTCCTATGTGTCTCTGCTCGCTTCTCTCTTTTATATCTCAAAAGAGATTGGCTTAAGATAGTATACAATCTTGTATACCTCATCAGTATCACTGCTGCTAATCCATCTTATCAGATCATAGTGATTAAATTTACAATACATAAGGAAATCACATCAGATTACAAAATGGTACACAATTATACAACATGGAATCATGACCCAGCCAAGTTGACAGATATTTTGGGGGGGGGGTCACAATTCAATCCATGACACTCCATCCTTTGGCCCCCTCAAAATTCACGTCCTTGCCACATGTAAAACATATTCACCCCATCATATCATAGCAAAAGTCTTAACTCCAAGTCCAAAATCCAAAAATTCCTCTTCATCTGTGAAATCTAGAATATAAGTTATCTGCTTCAAAGGTACAGTGGCAGAACAGGCACAAGCTAGACATTTCTATTTCAAATGGGAGAAACTGGAGGAGAAGAAGGGATAACAGACACCAAACAAGTCAGCAGAACACGTTACATTAGCCCTCAAGGCTTTGAAAATAATCTTCTGTTCTATGAGACAGTTTACACAATAGCCCTGCCCTCCAGACTCCCATTTCTGAGTGGAGGCCCCTTGGCCCTGGGCTTCAGCTCCACCCTCCAGGCCCACTGGGACCAAAACTCAGCTCCCTCGGCTTTAGGCGCACCATTCTCCTAGTCAGTCCGAGTAACAACTCCACCCTTAGAAATACCAGAGGCCATGGCTCCACCCTTTGAGCCCCCTGAGGTCATGGCCATACCTTTTGAGACTGAGGCAGCTCAGCTTCTTGTGTTCCTTGTCTCTTCGGCTTCTGCTTCCTGTGGCCTCTTCGCCTTGAGCCTCACACCCGCATCTGCCCTGCTAAGGCAAGTGTTCCAAAGCTCGGTAGCTCCACTTATTAAGTGCCTGGAGGCACCCCACTCCGCCAGGCAGCCTCCTACGCACAGGCACTCAGCTCCCTTGCTCAGTGGGTCGGCAAGCCTAACTCTACCAATAAGTGCCCAGAGGCACCCCACTCCACCAGGAAGTCTCCTGCACACAGGCACTCAGCTCTCTTGCTTCGTGGGTCGGCTCCAGCACCACCTCGCGCTGGTCTCCTGGTTCTGCTGTTGCTGCTTCTCTGCTGCTGCAGATTCTCTGCTGCTGCTGGTCCTCTG